>NC_073739.1:55890631-56190631 GCF_023634155.1 Falco peregrinus
GGAACTTGAAACTCTTGTAGGATTTCAGTAGAAGGATAACACAACAGTAAGTTGTCAAGTATACTAATTCCTCCTATGTTTCATTTATAATAAGGAAGAGAAAACAAACAGAGGGAGAGGTCAGCAGAACAATGGAAGATTTTGGCTTCCTGCAAGTATCATAGAATCGCGGAAATATAGAATGGTTTTGCTTGGTTTGGAAGGGGCCTTAAAGATCACTTAATTCCAGCCCCCCTGCCATGGGCAGGGACATCTTCCACTAGACCAGGTTGCTCAGGACTCCATCCAACCTGGCCTTCTTCCAGGAATGAGGAATCCACAACTTGTGTGGGCAACCTGTTCCAGTCTCTCACCACCCTCATAATGAATTTCTTCCTGATATCTAATCTAAATCTACCCTCTTTCAGTTTAAAACTATTCCCCTTGTCCTATCACTACATGCCTTGTAAGAAGTTCCTCTCCATCATTCTTGTAGACCCCCTCTGGGTACTGAAATGCTGCTATAAGGTCTCCCCAGGCTGTCTCTTCTCCAGGCTGGACAATCCCAACTCTCTCAGTCTTTTTTCATAGGAGAGGTGCTCCAGCCCTGTGGTCATCTTTGTGGCCCTCCTCTGGACTCACTCCAACAGGTCCATGTCCTTCTTATGTTGGGGGCTCCACAAGTGAATGCAGCACTCCAGGTGAAGCCTCACCACAGTGGAGCAGAGGGAGATAATCACTTTCCTCAGCCTCCTTGTAACACTTCTTTTGATGCAGCCCAGGATTTGGTTGGCTTTCTGGGCTGCAGACACACACTGCTGGGTCATGTTGAGCTTTTCGTCCACCAGCACCCCCAAGCCCTTCTCCTCAGGGCTGCTCCCAATAATTTTCCACCCAGCCTGTATTGATACTGGGGGTTGCCCTGACCCAGGTGCAGGACCTTGCACTTGGCCTTGTTGAGATTTGCATGGGCCCACCTCTCAAGCCTGCCAAGGTCCCTTTAGATGGCATGCCTTCCTTCTAGTGTGTTGACCACACTACACAGCTTGGTGTCATCAGCAAATTTACTGAGAGTGCACTCAGTTCCACTACTCGTGTTGCTGACAAAGATGTTGAACAGCACCAGTCTCAGTATAAACCCCTGAGGAATGCCACTCATCACCAGTCTCCACTTGGAGATTGAGCTGTTGACCACAACTCTTTGAGTGTGACCACTCAGCTCACTCCTTATCCACCCAGTGGCCCATCCATCAAATCCATGTCTCGCCAGTTTAGAGACAAGGATGTTATATAGGACAGTGTCAAAAGCTTTGCATAAGTCCAGGTAGATGACAACAGTTCCTTCTCTCTCACCCATCAGTGCCCTGTCATAGAAGACCACCAAATTTGTGAGGCATGGTTTTCCCTTAGTGAAGCCATGTTGGCTGTCATCAATCATGCCCTTATTTTCCATGTACCTTAGCACAGTTTCCAGGAAGCTCTGCTCCATGATCTTGCCAGGCACCAAGGTGAGACTGATGGGCTTGTAGTTTCCTGGGTCTTCCCTATATCCCTTTTTAAAAATGGGTGTTATGTTTCCCCTTTTCCAGTCCATGAGAACTTCACCAGACTTCTCAAATGTGATGGATAGTGCCTTAGCTCCTTTCACCCACCATTTCCCTCAGGGCCTGCAGATGCATCTCATCAGATTCCATGGACCTGTGCACCTTCAGGTTCCTTAGATGGTGTCAAACCCTGATCTTCTCTACTATAGATCTGCTTGATTTACAGTGGGCTGTTCTTCATTCTACCTGTTGTTGCCTTTGTGTTCTGTGCCTTGGACCATGTGGCTGGAGCACTTGCTGGTGAAGATGGAGGTGAAAAACTCATTGAGTACCTCAGCCTTCTCCATGTCCTGGGTAACAAGCTCTCCCATTTCCTTCCAGAGTGGGCCCGCATATTCACTCGCCTACCTTTTATCACTGACTTACCTATAAAATATTTTTTTTTTTGTTGCCTTGTATGTCCCTGGCCAGATTTAATTCTATCAGGGCTTTAGCTTTCCTAACCTGAACCCTGGCTGTTCAGACAATTTCTCTGTATTCTCCCAGGCTACCTGTATTTGCTTCCATCCTCTGCAGGCTTCCTTTCTGTGTTTGTCCAGGAGCTCCTTATTCATCCATGCAGGCCTCCTGGATTTTTTGCCCAGCTTCTTCTTTGTTGGGATGCATCACTACTGAGCTTGGAGGAAGTGGTCCTTGAAGATTAACTAGCTTTCTTGGGCATGTCTTCCCTCCAGGGCTCTATCCCATGGTACTCTCCCAAGGAGATCCCTGAAGAGGCCAAAGTCTGC
Source organism: Falco peregrinus (assembly GCF_023634155.1). Lineage (NCBI taxonomy): Eukaryota > Metazoa > Chordata > Aves > Falconiformes > Falconidae > Falco > Falco peregrinus. Next base: position 55,892,943 of record NC_073739.1, read on the forward strand.
TCTCCTGATGTCCGGAGTAGCAAACTTTCTGTGTGCCCTCCTTGCTGCCCTAAGGATCCTGAATTCCACCATTTCATGGTCACTGCAGCCAAGGCTGGCCTTAAGTTTCAAATTCATGACCTTGTTGGTGAGAACAAGGTCCAGCATGGCACCTCTCCTTGTTGGCTCCTCTATCACTTGGATAAAGAAGTTGTCACCAAGGCATTCCACAAACCTCCTGGATTTCTTATGCCCTGCTATATTGTTCCTTGTAGAAGAATGGCTGCAGAAGCATGGCCTTAGAATCTCTGAAGATCTGCACAATCCAGGCCTGGTATTAGAATAGGCCTGTAATCAGAACTGTACTGAAGTTGCTGTGCTGAAGTTAACAAGAAAGGTAGCCTTGAGCTATTCGTGAATCCTGAGACCAAGTAATTATGTTGTGCCAACACGCCGTGGCTGTAACAAGCTACAGCTGCTGGCAAAGCAGGTGCAGGGCCAAGAAAGATAGGGACCGGTATGGGAAAATAGGGAGTAACAAACTACAAGGCTGCAGCACAGCAACACAATTAGCTACATGGATAGAATGCTCATTTTAGTCATGATAATTAGGGGCGTGAGAACGGCGCGCGTTTAGAGACTACTAACCAATTATATCTCTGCTTTACGAATATGCATGTGTATCGGCTCTATGTAAGCAGTGTTAGAAACTAATAAAGTTGAGCAAGATGCATAACTCATATTGAGCGTCTTCTTGACTCCGGCGAACCCTTCTTCCAACAGTTCCTTCAACAGATATTAGGGTGTTTGAAGTCCTCCATGAGGACCAGGGCTTTTGAACATGAGGCTGCTCCTATCTGTCTATAGAGGGCCTCATCTGCTCGATCTTCCTGGCTGGGTGGTCTGTAACAGGACCCCACTATAATGTCACCTGTCCCTGCCCCGCCACGCCTTTAATCTGACCCATAATCTCTTGGCTGGCTCCTCATCCATCCTCAGATGGTGCTCCATGCACTCTGGCTGGCTGCTGCCATAGAAGGTGACACTCCCTCCTTTTTTCCCTGCCTGTCTTTCTTAAAGAGCTTGTATCATAAGTATGTCATGTTTAATTTCCAAGCTTCAATCAACTATATTGAGAAAAACAAATTACTCCTATTTTTCCTGTCTTGCATCATCTGCCCTTTGTTAGTGCTTTTTCAAACTTTATGAACTCATTGGATTGTTAGAGTACGTTAGTGTTTTAGTGTGACATTTTCAACAAAACATCCTAGTCATCCAAGATCTAAATAGCTTCCTGGGAATTCAGGCTTGGTGTTAAGACACAAGATGCTTTTCATTATCTGCATCATCAGCAGGAGATGCTATTCAGCATGGGGCCCCTCTAACAGATTTTAAAAAGTCGAAAAACATCTCTGTAGCTAGAACCAGCATGATATCAATGAGCCAGAGAGGTTTTCTTCTTTGTGAGTGTGCTGCAATTAATTTTTCCTTTGCAATCTAAAGGTTAGCACAGGTGCCACATACTTTAACCTTACGCACAGTCCTCAAATCTATGAAGCAGATATAACAGCTCAAATGGAGGATAATAAATTCCAAGACTGGTTGAATTCTTCTGGGTTTTTCCAGGTTTTTTTTCCCACAACCCTTAAGGTTTTAGGTGACAGTGTAGTGTTTCCTTTGTCCAAAGCATGGTGCAGACTAAGCAGAACACATCCTGACAAGCAAGGCTGAGCTTCCTTTTCACTCCACTGTATGACAGACTGAAGGTGCAAGACACACTGCTCATTGGAGACACAGCCAATATATTCTCAGGGAAACACTGACTACAGACAAAATACCTTGGCTTTGACAGGTAGATTTTGACAAAGCTTCTTCATTGAGATGGTCATTGCCCTTAAATATTTAGCAAAACACAAGTTTACTGAAGGTGTGTACAACAACTTGTGTTAGTTCAAGTCACAGGTGAACTAGATGAACCAGTGTGAAGCAGACTTCAGATCTCCTGCCCAAGGCATTAAAGACTACTCAACTGCAATGGGCACCATCCCTGGAGGAGTGCTGACTGCCTGGTGTTAAAATGGTTTCTGTCCTTTTTTCAGGGAGAACCAGTTCCAATCTGTGAGTTAGCCTTTCTGAAGATGGGACAGCGGTCCCTTGATTCTTGCTGGAAGTAAAGAAATAGTAAGCTTATCCACGCTTTAGCAGCCTGTGCCAAGAGCTGGAAATTCCTCGGCTGTATAATTCATCTGCACAAAAGCAAACCAGACTCCTGCACAACACAGCTGCAACAAATTGGCTGGCTGTGTTTTCCCATTCTTCTCATAATGCAGATAAAACTGTTCCCAGGCATGAGTCTAGCAAGACTTGTACAAAAATTGCTCACCCTCACTAGTACCAAGTCAGCTTTCATCAACAGCCCCAATACTGGGACTGTTGGGGCTTCTATATCTGGAACCGGACACATGCCAAACTACACAACAAACCAGAAGCACCCTAAGACCATGGAGTGATGTGCTTCTGTCAATGCTGAACTTGTTGCTGAAGTCTGAGTGACCATTTCTAAGAGCCTAACTCAGAACTTCCTCTTTGGCCTTTATTATAAAGAGAAAAAAGGTGACAGAAAAACATGTATTTTGCATACAAAGTAAATACACACTTGAGCTTTGTTGAAGTAATGGTTAAATTGTAACTTATGCATCACAAAACTTCTCACTTCCTTCAAACTGCAAGGGACGCAAGAACAGCACACATGGCTCATTACAGGATAGTTGTATTTTCAGAGTATATTTTTTCTGAATAAACCTCAATTTTTAGAGTGGTGAGACAAGCTCAGCATGAAGGCTTATGAGATCAATACATTAAAAAGTATTCTCTTCCCTTCCCAGAGGCAGCTTCACCGTGGTGCTACAGCAAAGGCGGTTTGTTGTGGGAAACCGAGCTGCACTTCAACTGTGTATTGAGTCACTATCCCAGGGGCAGCAGAGTCACTCCAGCACTCTGTCGAGGCATTTCGTCATGCTTCACCTCGGTGTTGCAGTTGTAGCGGAAGGGTCACAAGCCAGTATCAATTTACCAGACACTTTGTGATAGGGCCCTTTTGAACGACAGTCTCTCCAGTCTACCTTACAGAGCTGCAACAGAGCTCCTATTTTGCCAATTCTCTGTAGGAACTGATCATTCCATCACTAGTACCATGTCCCCGTCCTCCAAGCACATTGCTAGCTTCACGCCTTGTTCCAGACTGCTGCAACAGTCATATTTCATCAATAGTGATAAAACAGAACTAAATGGTAGCTTCTGAAAGAGATTAGGCCATAGAAAAATACTCAGTTAAATGGACCTAATACTTCGAGGGAAACTGATAAACATGCACCCAGTTCTCTTTCTACAGTAACACAGTGGAATGGATTTATTGCATGGCAGATTTGCAGTTTGCTTCCCCCATCTTCCCAGCATGTGGTTAAACAGTTTTATTCATACCCAAATTCACTAGTGTATCCCAAACTGGCTGCATGACAACGTCGCTGACATTTCCAATTCATAATGTCTTAATTCAGAGTCATTACAGCAACTAGGAGAGAGCCTGAATGTAGGAACAGACCTTTGCTGGAGAGTTATCTTTGGGATTTTAATGTAAAAGGGCACCTGTATTAACTGAAAGCTTACCTGGAGCAGCAATATGGGTGCAAGTACTAACCTTGTTTACATGAGCCATTAATAATGCACAGGAGTGTTTGGCATTTGCACTCAGCCTCAGAGCAACACTCGGCTCAGGAAGCCTCAGTTTCTGATCATTTGCCCAATGATGTTTGTGATATTATACAGAATTTTCCTGAAAAATATGGCTTATTTTCTAGACAGCTGTGAGACAGTTTTGTAGACCAAGCACTGCACTGTAGATGAGTCAACATTGTAGAAGTTCTGGCAAGTTAGAGTAGAAGGAATCACCTGTCTGATGCTATAAGAAAGGTCCAGGAACAAAGGCTCTCATTTCCTGAGTTTCTAATTTCTTAACCTGGAGATTGCACATTTTTTGGCCTGGAAACCCATACGCATAACAGAGTCTTGTTAAATAAAAATTCATTACAGAATAGGAAAACCTTGAAAGTCAAGCCATGACCTCAGTGAACTTGTTCCAACAGATATGACAGAGCTGCTAATGTTTATACAGTGTGATGTGATTTTCCATACTCGCCCTTGTCTCTCTAATCTCACATGGATCCACAGGTTAACATTAGTTATTCAACTCCCTTTGTTTTTTGTTTCATGCCAGGATGGAGTATCTCGAGTAATCCTGCATCTTCTTCACAAAACATCCTGTAATTTCAAATCTTAGTTGTCTGAGGGGAGAGAGATGACGAACAGTCATTTAGTCAGCTCAGCATAAACCAGTCTAGTATAGAACTTTAGACAGCCATATCCGTATTTTGAAGCATCTTTCTGTGGCTGTGAGGTTAAGCTGGCAAAGAGACCTGCCTGGCCATGGCAGGCTGCAGGCAGAAAGCAGAGAAAGTACACACAGCAAAAAGGTAGGTGTGAGGTAGATGGGATACAAGCCTACCCTTTGATTTCTGTCTGAGACAAGAAGTTTAATATAAAGGCAGCAAGGGGTACATATCCAGCATTTGTGTAAAAACATGGTTTCCCCCCAATGACAGGTAACTGTCTTTTGAACTGGCAAAAGTAAAGACAGCAGAAAAGCAGAAAAGTTACAGTGGGCAAATTTATTATTTGCAGGAAGAAGGAAGGTTGACCACCAAGACAACCGTGATCAGTGTTTGGTTTGTTTCAACTTCATCAGCCTCATACTACCTCCATTTGCACCAGGTCTTTTTGTCCTTTCAGTTGTGGCATTTCAGGTTGAGGCTATGATCCAGAAGAAAGCAGGCAAGACAGAGAAAAAAACCCAAACTGTATAAAATCAAACACAGTGTCTCTAATTCTAATGAAGCATTAACAAAATAACACTTTCAAGGGAGCACTAAAGGCCAAATAGCTTCTCACTTGTGGATCAGTTAAGTGCTAAAGAAAGAGCAAAAGAAAGAATGGAATTGCTGTAGAGAAGGAAACAATAAGATGGTTATGGCTTTTCAGAAATACAGGCATGAAAGACAGGGGCCCTGAGGGAGCTGCATACAGTATAATTTGTGTTTTAAAAATGGCCCTTCTCCCCATCATCACTGCTTGACCTCTAGCCATATGTACCACATATCCCTTCACTCCTACTAGACAAAATGCTGGACAGAGGCCAAGGTGGACACATTTCTTGTTTTGTTATGGAGGATAAATGCCAGCTTAAGTGTTCTGCAAGCCAAGAGGAGAACAGCTGCCTGTAGAAGGGCAAGACAAGAGGAGATTGTTTGGGCCATGAGCTCTGCTTTGTACCCACAGGCAATAGGCCACAGGGCAGCGAAATGTGGCAGTGGAGTGGGATTCCCAGGAGGCACCCGGAGGGCAGTGCTGCTCTTAGCAGCCTTTCTTTGTGTGTTCAGTATAAAGGACACGTCTGGAAAGAAGCGAAACAGACAGTAGACCTCTTCACCTGGCTTTTCCAGAGACCCTGCTGCCCGCAGCTGCCCAGCTCAGAGAAACAGCTCACAGCCCAGATACCCTCAGGGACCACACCGCTGCTCACAATGCCCATGCTGGGGAGATGACTAGGTAACTACCTTCACCTCTTATATCTGTAGACCACTGGAGCCCTGTAATCCAAACCCTAGCATCACCTGAGCCTCTTCCAAATAGCTCCTGTGCTGCCTCTTGCCCCTTCCTTTCTCCTGCTGCTGATGGCAGGGCATCCACCATCCACAATAGGGTCCCACACTCCTGCTTGGGAAAACCTGGGAACTCTCTGGGCTCTGCAGACCTGCATAGCCAGCAGAAGGCCTCACATACTCATAGGCATACAGGTTTTAAACACTGTCTTTTCCTCATGCTTCCTTATCTTCCAAAGGCTCCTAACCACTCCACAGCTTCCTGCTGTTGCTCCTGTCAATGCTCTCCAACAGCATCTGGACGCTCCAGCCTTTTACAGCTGCTCTTTACACCTCACAGGCAGTAATTAATTCTACACTGGTGGGCATGCCCAGGTTCCTCCTCAGAGATTCACATCCTCTGAGACCTGCCCAGGCAGCTGGAATATTACAGCAGAGATTTAGACTCGCTCCTTCCCACACAACTGCTATCCTCCTGGATTCTGGCCTCAGAATCATGCGTATTCATAGCCAACAGGGCAGGAAGGATAATTTTTAAAAGCCCACCTGCTAGAGGAAGCAACAGTGGCTGGCTGAAACACCTGTAGAAGAGTGAATCCTGTCAACATCCCAGAAATTCACCATACGGGATAAGCTTTGAGGTCTGACATAAGGTCATCAAGTCAAATCAAAAGAAGATGCTTCCATTCCTCTACGGGAGTGCTCAGAGCCTGAATCACAGAAGCAGCGCTTCTTTACCAGGATAAGCTTCACATGAGACATGACAGGAGATAACTACATGTGGGTTCCCCTTTTGCTCTTGCTTTACATCCAGGTAGCTCCACCAACTACCTTACAAGTACTCCAGAAATGCTTCTGTATGAAGCCGAAAAGGGTTTTGGCTCCAAAACCATCTGAAGTTGGGTTGAACAAAACTGTAGCTGGAAAACAAAGATTAAAAGATTAAACTAATGACTATGGGGATTTATGATTTTATTAATATGATATACTCATCTGAGTTAATTTTTATTGATCAGAAATAGGATTTTCTCCTTTGTTATGAGATGACATAAAGCAGATAGACTTGGCTCTTTCCTCTTCCCTTGTTTTTATATATAATTTGATTGGTCCATATGATGTGTCTTTCTGATGTAGGAAGCAGGAACTGAAAACACATTTCCCTGTGTTTTCCCACATCAGAATATATTTATTAGTACAAGGCTGTTTCATGGCAATTTTCCAGCCTTCCCCCACAAAAATAGGTGAATGATCAGTACAATAGTATTGGCAGGCCCAGCTGGATCCTCATGACCTTTGATTTTATTCTCAGATGCAACATAAATAAAATCACAAAACCATCTTCCCCACATGCACATTGAGACATGTATGTGCAAACATCTCCACAAAGCCATGACCACGGGAGGAAAGCAGGGTCAGAGAAGGCATGAACTACATTGGCATCTAACTTACTAAAATCTCATAGCCTAAAGGGTGCAAATGACAGTTTGCAAATGAAGGTTTTATCCCTCCTGAAATTAAGCTTAAGATATTTACGTCTGGAGAAGTCTTTTTTTATTCCATCACAGAGAGCAAGAGTAAATTAGTGGGACGGGTAAAACACATTTGTTTTTGTAGTGCATGTTGAGAGGTGGCTGGAGAGAGAGAATCTTGTTTCTTGCCTGTAATCTGTGCTAGGAGATGCAGTCTGTTATTTTTACTATAAAACTATGGAAGACATTTTCTTTTGCTGAGTAGTAGAATAATTTCAGCAAACAGCTGTAATCTGTACAGGAAAATTTGTGTGTATAGATGGTAACTAAATGATGCTTGGGCAGAGGTAAGATGGAAAATACTAGAAGTATATACACATATAGTTCCTTGCAAAATTCACTTATTTGTATGTATATATTTTTGGTATTATATACAAACATAAACCCTTACATGGACTGGATTTTTTTTTTTTTTGAAAGATTTTTTTTTGGTTTGTTGGGGCTTGGTTTTTTTTGCTTTTTTGTATCAATGCTCTTCCCATCCTCAGACAAAAATCTGTTACATTCTCAAACCGGGTACCAGATGAGTATTGGGTTTGGACTATTATCAGTTAGTTAAGTTAGATAAAGTAAATCACTTACATGCTTAATTTTAAATGAACCAAAACCGACTCTTTATCAGTTCAAACTCCACCAAAAGTAATTAGTGATGGAAAACTATGCAACAGTTTGTTGTGCTACAGCTGAGGTGAGATGTGGAAGAAAGCTGTCTGGGTTATACCGAAATCAGAGAAGACAAGAGAGCCTTGTGGGCACATCTTTTTTCTCCAATGTCTTCTTCTCACAAGTCCTCTTCCCAGGAGTGGGTGAGCATCAGCAGGGGTGGAGATTTGGAGGAAGAAGTGCTGCTGGGCAGGCAGGGTATGGTGGAGACACCTGGAGGACAAGGGAAGGAAAAATGTGGAGATACAGTGATAAACAGAAAGGTACGGGGAGTGCCATGGGACGTGCACACGCACGTACAGGGAAGTGAGACTATTGCAAAGAAGATGCCAGCAGAGAGACTGAATCAAGAGGAAAGATTACGTTGCGAAACAGAGCTTTCTGAAAGGACAAAAAAGGGAAAGAGGACAAACAATACAGAAAAAGGGAAAATAAAGACTTTGAAAATGAGAACTTGGACAGGAACAACGTGGAAGGGAAAGACACAGGCAGCCTAAATGGTATTTTAAACATTAAGTGGCAACATTACATAGTGATAATGGCCACTGTATGTGCCCTTCCCCTTCTCAGCTCTGCTTGTGTCAGACTGTGGGACAGCCTTACACAGGAAAAGTTATGATTTAGTGAGCAGAAAACTGATATGAATCTGAAACGTAGCAAGGGAAAAACTGCAGAAATTTCACCTTGGATGTGTGTACTAGGAGAGGGAGGGAAATTACCCACCCTGCTGGCATAGCAGGTACCATTGCAATGCCTAACACAGACTCCCTGCAGACTCCTTAAGGAAATAAAACTTGTTTGTTTTAAAGTTTGGAAAGGAAAGTTTATGCTGAAATAGTAGTTTATGTATACTTAGATCATAATAATAATATGCTGGACAGCCTGAGATTGTTCTTTTTCTTAGAATTTCTAAATTATGTGAATGCTTATGGTACTGCTGAACAATATAACCTTTAATATTAATTGGTTTGGTTTTAGACAGAGGGGAAGATTTTTAAGTATTTGACATCCACAGACAGAGGTAACATAATTAAAACAAAAATTATTTCAGTAACATCTTTTGAATATGTTGACCCTTCCACTATTCTTTTTCTTTTACTTTTTCTTTTTCTTTTTCTTCCTTTTTTCTTTTTCTTTTTCTTCCTTTTTTCTTTTTCTTTTTCTTTTTCTCCTTATTTTTATTTTTATTTTTATTTTTATTTTTTGTGTTTCTTTTTCTTCTCCTTTTCCTTTTCTTTTTTTTTTTCTTTTCCTTTTTGAGATAGTAAGTCCTGTACAGATGTTATGAATACCTACATTCAGGTAAAGTACCTATACCTATATAAAATGGATTTCGTCACCAAAAATAATTTTGAGGAATATGACAGGTCAAAACCCATATATCTTACTCACTCAACAATTTTGACCTGAGCCTGAGAACGAAGACAAGACAGATCAAAAGGCACTTTTGTGGAAAATTAAGAGGGGTCAGCATCTGAACTCCCATGGAAGAGGTCCCTCTGGCTTTAACAAAGGGGTCACAGAGAAATAATTGTAAGCACTTTCCAACCACATAGCTTCAGTGTGGGAATGTATCACTGCTATTTCAAAGCTGGGACAATCAGGGCACGGAGAGGTCACCATGACTCCTTCAAGGACAGATAATGAATCACAGGTGGACCAACACAGAGTGGTGTTGTTCAGATTTCCAGGCCAGGGTCACAGCTGCTGGGTGCACCGACTCCCTTCCCAGTATCAGATGATGAACATTTCTAGTTATTTACCAGTTGTGGATTTTCTATTTGCACTTCTGAAAAAAGCCTCCGAAGACCGAGAGCCAGGCTCAGGCATCTCAATACCCGAGTGAAGTTAAGTGTTAGTGCATTAAAGAGCTGTTTACACTGAAGCAAGAGTACACAAATGCAGAAACACAGCTCTGTGCATTTAGGCAGCTTTATGGCATAACTGCAGTGCCATGGAGGTAACAGGCTTACAGCAGAGGTGGAAGCTGTGCTGAAGCATTAGAAAGGTAGTTGGAATTCAGATGCTGAAAGCAGGACTTAAGGAGAGATTGGGTCCTTAAATACTTACTAAAATTCAGCTCTTGAATTTGATCTGTGTTTCTCTTTCTTTGTAATGAACTTGTGCATTGATATCTTCTGATTTGAATAGCAAGCTTGCAGCAGAAAGTCTAGTCCCATTCACAGGCTTCTTGCCAGTCTGGCTCAGCAATCTCATCAGAAAGGAGTTTGTTGCATTGGCAGCCTATACATCCTCCAGTGTTCAAATAACAAAGATTTTTCCTTCTGCACAAGATGTTCACTTGCTGGAATGGTGGCTGGGCACACTGAGAGTTATAGTTTTGCACACACAATGCAGACAGTGATCCACTGCAAAATATTTCTATCACTTAAATGTAGCTGATTCCCAGGTCACTTCTAATCTTTGATACATTTTTTTTCTGGTTTTAAATTGACAGAAATGGAAATTAACATGTAATCAAGGGTCATTGATTTTATGGCACTGGTGATGGAGACACCATATACACACCCTATGATGCAAAGAAATATGCTTGCTACACGAACAAGGCTTTAGACACATCTTAGAGGGACACATTTTCTTTTTACATGAGCCAAGTTTAGTAAACTGTAGTTTGTTATGGCATCATGTACACACAGTTTTGTGCATTTGTACAAATGTGAGCAAAAGGCTTATATACTTTTGCCTGTAAATTCATGCTAGAATGAAATTTTGCAGTTTTAAACAAACAGCTGAACAGTATTATCTGTCAGTTAATTTGCCCTGGTAGTTCCAGTACAAGGGGGACTTCATGAAATCACTATGTTGGCAGGTTAGTATTTCAGCTGTGTAAAGGTTGCTGATATTTTGGTGGGATGCTGAAGAGTCACAGAGGTGGATATTGCATGTGTATTTGAAGACACCTTTTTGACTGTCACTAGCATATAGGTCAGTACTGAGGTGTTCAGGAGTAGTAATGATGCCATACACCTCAGTCATGGGAAGAAACATATTCCTTCTTGTACTTCAGACCCAGAGGAAAACCCCATGAAACGTAGCTTTTGACATTTTTTTCTAACAAAAGTGCGATTGCATGGTCCCATCTTTGGTGCTTTTTCCACTTGCTTGTCCATGTGTCAGCCCTTCTGTGCAGGACTACTCTGGCTCTTCTTTCAGCTGAAAATTTTACAGTTGCACCTGCAACTCCCTGGTTGGCAAACACAGCAGGTGGGTCGGGTTTTCCAGCAGATGTGCAGAAAAGCCAGAAAACAGCCAACCAGAAAAACCCACAGGCTTGTAAATCCAGGCCTGAGCTGCATTTGTATTCAGATCCATTGCAGGTTTTTCACATCACGTTCTTTTCGGTGTTAGTGTGGCTTAAACAGGAAGCTGCATACCAGTGGAGACAGAAGGACCATATTTATAGGCAAGGGAGGATTTCTTGGCGAGGTGAAGGAAAACACTGGCTGCTGGCTCAGATTGTAAAGGATTTTCAGGGAATGACCTTGGAGACTCTGCCTCTTGGAAACCATGGCAACCAGCATTTGTTCTTGTAAAATAATTTCTTGTCTCGCAGTGAGCGATTACATGCCTCCTCCAAACTCTGAGGCAGAATCTCTCCATAAAGAAGAAAAAAAAACACCCACAGAGAAAGCCTGAGTTGATTGTTCTGAATACCTATATCCTAAATAATGCACTGTGGCATGGTTATCTGCTGCCAGCTGAACAACAGGCTGAAGAGTAACCACTGGATAATTGTCCATTTGTTTCTGGGTTAGCATAATTAAGTCTGAAATACATACAGACATCTTTGGTGAATGCCTGTTTGTCTCCCTAATTAGCATCTGACAACTATCAGGAAAAAACATTCCGTGATTATACTGAGGCTTTTATTGTGCAGTTTGGGAATCACTCACACAGTCTTTTCCCTGTTCTTAAACATATTTTAAGGGGGTAAAGGCCATGTGCAAGTTATCTGTTCCTCAGATAATCAGTCTGTGCAATTCTCACTGTAGCCTTTATGTATCTTGTGCTCCGTCTGTGCAAAACCTCCCATCAGCTGGGTATGTGATTGAAAAGAAAAGTCTGTCATCAATCAATACAGCTGAAAAAAGTCTGCAGGAAAAGAAACCTAAGAAAAGGGGGAAAAAAAACCCCAAAAAACAAACCTGCAAACCCTAAGATAAAACTGTGGTAGCTGCTAAGCTTGTCCTTGCACCACTTGTGGCCCCTCATTGGTGAAAAAATGTGCAAAAAGGAAATGGGCAAGCCTCCATGGCTGCCTTAGGGGCATCTCTGAGGTGGCTGGCATTTCATTTCTATAGGGAGTCAGGTCACTGAGGCAATCAGCTATGCTCTACCCATCATAGCTTTATAGCTGCTTCCTTTAATCTGAAATAAAGGTGCAGGTGCTGAAGATTGCATGTTTTGAGCCTGGGTCCTAAGCGGGACCCAGCTGTTTCTGCCTGTGAATAATCCCTCTCCTGCAGTAAATTTTCAGCCTTCTGACAGAATTCATACACATCTGAATGGGGACATGGGAATCTCAAGGACACTGGTGCTTTTACAAGACCACTGAGCGTTTGGAGCTGGGTAGGAAACAGACAGCAGTTTTTTTTCTCCTTCCCCTGCTGCCTGTGCTCTGTCTGATAGCCCTGTGTATCCCAGCAGGTCACCAGGTGGTGACCCCGACTTGCTCCTGAGGACCCTGCAGCTGTCTCCTCTGGCTCCACAGGGAAGCCCACAAATTCACGTCTAGGGTCTTCTTCTGTCCACTGCAAGAAGCGAGGAGAAGTCCCTGGGGACATGGATCCAAGAACTGTTGCAGTGGCCCTTGAGAGCATTTCGTTTCACCTGACATCTCTCCTTGCAGCCTGAGAGCTCCCTGGGAAAGCTAACCCATGGACTGGTTTGCATGCCCACCCACTGCCCGCAGATCCCCCATCTCAGCAGCCCCAACAACATCCTGCTCCAAGGACCCTGGGAGCTGGGGTGAACAGCCACTGGAGGGGCAAGCAGGCAGAGTGGTCATCCTGACAGCAATAGTGAGGACCTTCCCCAGCCATTTCCCTCTGTCAGGTCTCTCCTGAACCTTCCCTCAGGACTCAGGTGCCCTCCCTGGAGCCCGGGTCACCCCTTGTGCCCCTCTTCACCTGTGCACCAGCCAGACTGCAAATGCAAGATTTATGCATGCTGAAATATCCTCATGGCTAATACCATTTGTTGCTTTCCTTTATCAGAGACAAGCCTCTCTACGGTAGACATAATTATGATTCATGGCATTATTAGTGACAATTAAATGTCATACTTGAACACAGGTGACATAAACTCCTATTTCATTGCAAGAGTGCCTTCCTGCTGCTTTGCCATGAACGGTGACTTTCCCTTGCAGCTTTAAATCACTGTGCCAGGGCATGCAGCTAAGCAAGGACTCAGCCCTCTTCTTGATGCCAGCACTCCCCAACGGTCCACAAACATCCTCCAAAGAAAATTGCAGCAAACATTCATTTTTAGAAGATTGGAGCCCAGGTGCTCCTGAGTCACCGACACAGTGATGGGGGGAGGGGCAGTGGGACCTGCACGTGCCATTTAAAGGCGCTGCTGCCAAAACTGTGGCAGCAGAGGGGCCACAAGTCAAAGGGGAATACAAGCTGCTTGGGGAGGCTTGCTGCAGCCGTACTGGGTGAGCAGCCCAGTGCAGATCTCTATGGTGGGAAAAAAAGGAGCTCTCTGATGACTCAGGTTGATACAGGTGCTTTGGGACCCTGATGAGGCCCATCACAGACCCTCCTTTAACAGAAACTACAGTTATGTCCAGGGACCATGACTGCACCGATGCACACACATCGATTTGGGGAGTGTGCCATCCCAGCCTCAAAGCTGGGGAGCCTGGAGACAGGGCTTTCCCCAGCCCCAGTCAAAGCACTTTGCAGAGGGGTGCAGTGATGCTGCAGCCAGACTTGCAGAAGAGTCATGTCTAATAGATCCCCAGGAGCCCTCCTGGGCCACAAGTACACATTTCCCAGATGTCTGTGCTGAAAAGAAAAGCTTGACAGACATGTGCATTAGCTCCCAGATTAACTCCACAGACCTTTTCCAGCCAGTTACTGAGAAAGTGGGAGGCTGAGATCAGAAAGCATTGCATGGGATTAGTCATGCATCTGCCATTAATATCAATGCTCTGCATTGCTTTGAAAATCTCAATTTGCAGTTATCTGCCTCTGGGACACAAGCAAAGAAAAGAGAAGAAAAGGACAGAATGAATCCAGAAACTTTTGAGATGTATATGGTGACTCCATGGTATTTGTTAATGATATCCTAGGAAGCTTACCTTATTCTTCATATCACATTCTTCAGATTAGTTCAGTTTCAGTTCAAAATGTCTAAATAAAGAAAAGGATGATATAGTAATGGGGAAGAACAAAGGATCTGCTTGTTTTATATAACACTGCTAGACTCTGGTACAAAACTTAAGTCAGATCCTAAAATGACACATTTTTCATTAGTTTTTTTTTTTTTTTTTTTTTAAATACAGGTGTCTATTTTCCGTTACTTTAAACTTAGGGTTTTTTTGGTTTTGAGTCTTAGCCTAGGTGAGGACTTCAGTGCTTTCCCTGTAGCATGTGTGCCAGAAACATAGTAGTTGCATGAATAAACAGACAAACCCCCAAAGTTCTGTGATTTCTTAGCTCTGTGTATTGCCACTTTCAGAACCCAAAAGCTTGAAGGCATAGTGTGGTGAGACCTGGCAACTGCCATGTTGGGAAGGTGGTCACAAGTGGTGTGTATTGGGTAAGAAACAAGCTAGAATGATAAAATGATAAAAATACTTTTTTTAAAAAAGTGAAATCCATGAAGCAAGTGGTTAAATGGTTATGTGGATTCTCCCAGTGTTTTTCCAGAAGAATGTTTAACATGCCAGATGCAGAAAAGGTGTGGCAACTGTTGGTGTTAGGAAATGATACCAAAGGAAAAAATCAAATCACAAAGCAAATACTGACCACAAAGCAATCACAGAAAAATCACAAAGCAAAAAGGTAATTCCTAGCTTTAGTCTGCAGCTGCTTTACATTTGTTTCTTATGGAGGTAGAAAGGAGTGAACCAGGTGGCTGACTTGTCCTATATCCCCCATTTTGCTCCCAGAGCTCACCTTCAAGGGGGTCTGGCAACAGACCTTTCTAGCAATAAAAACAATATGTGAAAGTGAGTTGAGGCTAATAGTGCAGCAAACCAAGAGACAGAGAACCGACACAGGGCGAGAGAGGGAGGGACTGTGCAATGGCAGCTGATGCAATAGCACATTTCCACAGGCTAGGACAACAGGGAAGATGAATAGGGAGAGGTGGCCACCACTGACTGGAGAATGGTTCCGCAGCAGAGTTCAAGGCAGGAGTCAGTGTGAGGAGTCAGACTGCTGAAAGGACACTGCGGTTGCCACCCTTAACTTGGTAGCCAGTCCCAACATCTCATTCTTCACTTGGTCATTTATTCTTACCAGTGAAGTGAAAATCTGAAAAATTCCCTTTTGTACCAAAAATACTTTTCATTCCAGCCAAACAAAAATGTTGGATTTTGCAGCCCCTGTAGCAAAAGCAGAGGAAACAGAACTAAGCTCAAGGGTGCACAGAACAGCAGAGAAGCAAGGTCCCCTTTCTAACTGCTAAGGACAAGGGATCCAAGTTCAGTGCTCTACTTTTGTGCACCTCTGCATACTTTTCTGGTTTTGAGGCAGGGATCTTGCAGTGTCAGTGGGGCTCTTCACCCCCACTGGAAGTCCTGCCATTTTGGGTGGCACCTTTAGTCACTTATGAAGCAGCAATGTGCCAGTGGTTAGGACACTAGCTGCAGAGATAAAACATGAGGGTTCGCATCCCAGCTCCACCAATATCTTGGTGATTTTATCACAGAAGTTCTGTAGCAATCTTCTGGATCAGAAGAAGATGCTGAACCTCGGTCTCACACACCCTAGGCAAGTGCAGCCCTGGATAAGAGAAACTATTTCATTGGTGATGTGCCTGTTGCCCACCATCCTGTGTCTGACCCCCTTATGCAAACTGTATTGCAATGTGCAAAAATGCATTATTCACTGAAAAAACTTTCCTCAAATCCCACAGCTCAGGAGAGTGGCTTTCACAATACAGTTATTTTAACAGAGCACCAGACAGTGAAAAGACTAAGATGGAGGGGGAATTTGCTCGGTGTTTATAAGCATTTTAAAAGTACCCGTACAATAAGAAAGCACCAAAATACAGGATGAGAATGAGTATGGCAGCCACAGACTGGGGTGCGTGCTAGGGAAGAGGGTGAGATAGTGGAGATGCTGTGGTAAGAGCTGTCTGCAAAAACAGTGAGGGGACGGGCAGCCTTTTTCACTTGCACACTATGTTACTAACCACTTGTGACCGGCAGAGCTTCAAGATGCACAAATGTCTGAAATAATTAGGTCAGTCATGTCTAGATGCAGAGACAGCTCCATCAGCCTTTGCTGTGCTGTAGCTTTCAGCAGGAAACTGTGACCATCATAATACCAGAGTTCAGGAGAGGAGTATAAAAAAATCTGCATCTGAAGGGGTACAGAAACTAGCCTATTGCCAACAAACTGAATGGGCTGTGAGAGCTGCCTGCACCTCTTCCCACTCCCTGCAGATTGCTTGCATAGGCAGGTCTTTGACTTCAGAGGCTAGTATGACTAAGCAGGGGAGATCAAACAAACCCATCCTGTTTAAACATAAACTTAATTGTCTGCACAGCAGAACACATAAGTCCATGCAACATAGTATGTGTTCAAACTGAAGCTCACACTCAAGGATTTCTGTGGGTAGGGAAGGACTGTGGGATGGCAGCCTGAATGTTAAGTAGCTGCATCATCTCCACAATGTCAAAACATCATCTTATGCTCCAAGAGGATTCTTTGATCAATGTAATGAACACTATTCTGCCTGGCATGTGAGGCAGTAGGTGCGCCAGGCCTGAGTGTTCACTGGCTCCTGCTGGCACAGAGAAGGGAAAGGGTGCTTCTGGCAGTGGAGCTGCACCAGCACAAAGGCAGCAGGCACAAGGGACAGGCTCCCTGCATTGCTGGCTGGGAGTCTGCAGCCGCACACAAATCATTGCTGTTGCTCAGCCTTGCAGGTTTGGCCCTTTGGCATCAAAGAGAAACATACTGCTAGAGGCAGGTGCTAAGACTGTTTCATGTAGAGATTTCAAAACCTAACGGTGGCAATTTGTTTTACAATCACATCACTATGCCTCAGACAGTCCGGTTGGTGTCTTTGCACCAGAAAATGCAAGAAGTAACATCCTCCTGTTGCACTACTCTCTTTTTGTTTCCACAATGTAACAGAGCAACTTTGATAACAAGAGCAGTAAAACTAATCTGCCTTGTTTGGTTTTGAATAGGTTTGCAGGTGACCGTGACAGCAAATAGAAAGCTTCCCTAGCTGTTAGCAGCAGGCCCAGGATAAGTAAATTCTTGAGACTGGCTCCATTCTTATATTGAATCAAATATTCACTGAAGCAGCTCTGTTTCCTTCTTTGGTGCAGGTTAGAAGCCACACCATTTATTTTTTATTTGATTTAAAGTGAAATGCAGAAAGACTTGCAGTAGACTACAGTACAAGTGGAATTTAGATGACATTTGATAAGAAAAAAAGGGCATTTTTTCTGCATAGGCAGTCAGAGGTTTTTATACCTACACACAGGAGTTCTTTTAACCTTTGATGCAAATTATTCCAAAGAAACCTTAGTGATAACAGAGTTGTGGTCACATCCAAAATAATTAGATTTTGCCTTCAGTTGCTGGTGCTCAGGATTTTAAAGATGTCTACAGATTCCTGTAATTTCTTTCTTGCCTGTTACAACAATGTCAGTGAAGAGCTTAGAGCCAAATACAGGGGCTTATAATAAAAATGGAAATAGATCACTAAAATGACATAGAGAATAACTCACAAAACAGTAGTTATTGAAAAAATATTAGTTGATTACCTAAGGTAGTCATCAACTTCCTGCATTCAATCTCTCTGTATCTAGTAGTTTATGAAGAAAACTATTGTATTTTAATATGCACTATGCTTATTGTAGAATCCACAGGATTTGTAATGCAATAAGACCTCCTAGCAGCTTTCAGCTGTGGTAGCCAAAAGTATTACGAACCCAAGGATATTACATCATACACTGACCCTGGTTAGCCAGCAAAAATATTATTGATTTATGAGAGAGTTGTGGTAAAGATTAGATTTTTATATCATAACTCCAACAGAGTACCAATACCTCAGGAAACGACACACAGAAGCAGTCGACAGAAATGTACCGTGTTTCTGGACAATAACTGAAAGAGAATATCCAATGGCATCCTGCGGAGGGCAGGACAACAAATGGGGCTTAACACTGTTATGTGCTGAAAATGAGTTAGAAGCGGTGATTCCAGGATCTGGCATTCACTCTCATCTAAAAGGTGGACACACTATGTGCCTATGTGGCCCCTGCCCCCACTTAATTTCTTCTTACGATAATTAATGTTTCCTGGGATAAAACCTGTGGCCCCCAAAGGCTCCTTGCCACGCTTGCTGTCTGGTATTTAGGAAAGACTTCAGCAGGCATTAGCAATTCAGGGTTTAGCTTGTTTCTTCTTTTCAAGTACCTGTGACTGCACTTTGAACACTTCCCCGTCCATAACAGTTCTCTTCCGATAAAATGCCAATTATGTTTTCAGCTGGGGTGAGCAGGCCCAACAGCTACCCAGATGTGATGTTCTTTGGTGCCCTCTTTGGGACTGAGAGCCACAAAGCCCATGGGAACACCGGGATGGGCAATGGATGGATGGTGGGAGCAGAAAGTGCCAGAGGCTGGACCCAGTGCAGCAGCAGTGGAGCAGCTGCTCAGCTCGAGAAAAGGAGGTTTCTCTGCCAGTTTTAGCCTTGCTTTACATTAACTGTTTGCACTTTAAAGCTTTGGGAACAGTTCTCAGCCCATCCATACTAGCAAGGGGTTACACTACAGCAGTGATTGCCCTGAAGAACTGAATTACCTGGGCTCCATTCACAAGCTGTACCCACCCCTGCGTTCTCCTGCGGGCTTTCCCCTTCATGCAGTCCGATCGTGTATTTAAATCTCTCCAACTAATTAACTGAATACTTGTGCCTGGAAAGGGGACCTCTGAGAGCTCTAACAGCAATTGGAGAGGTTGTTTGCCAAGGTGGTGGGGATTTGCCAAGCTTGCATCACTTCAACATTTCCAGGCAATCTAGTCTAACGGGACTGACAGACGAGACAGAGGCCAGGAAAGAATCCTGGGAACATTTTACACCACTTGGCCTTGGTTCACTCTGCTGTCAGAACTCAAGTACAAGGCATCTGTTTGAGATGCTGTCTTAGAGGTAGGATGGAGATATGAGAACCAGTTTTAGGCATTTAGGAAAACCGCTGTAAAATCCCCATGTCATTTGCAGCATCTTTCCTTCTGGAAAATCCCTTGGAAAGGGCAATGTCTCTGAGCCTGCTCATAGACAGGCATCCAAAAAGCAGTATCTTGACTCAAAAGTTTCATTCATATGTTGGAAAGTAGGACTGGACCCTCAGATAGTGCATCTCTCTTTGTCATAATAGCAATTAGCACATAAATCAAGGCTTGGCTCTTATATGAACATTTAGCTTAAACAGAATTGCTGTGAGAAAAGCAAGGAATGGATCAGTTTGCTTATTCTGGGCTTAAAATAAGATGGCAAAAATTGACAGTGAATTCATCACAAAGGATGGTAGCAGTTCAGAATTTGTCTGTGGAGGACATCCTGCAAATCAGTCTTTTTACTCAGATTGCAGTTTTGAAACATCTGCGTGAGGGACGTTCCAAGTTACAACCCACAGCTTATTTAATGTTTTTCTAATTTAATTATTAAGTCTGTATCAGTAGGTGTTAGCACTGGCTTGCCAGGCAATACAAAACGACAAAAGCATCACACATCATCTGCACAGTCAGCTGTTCAGTGAAGCACACACGGCTAAAGGCGTCTTATCAGTGTGTGTAAATACCTGAAGGGAGCAAATCTGCCTGAACCAGGTCCTGGGCAGCCAGCTCCAGGTGGTCCTGCTTGAGCAGAGGGGTTGAACCAGATGACCTCCAGAGGTCCCTTGCAGCCTCAGCCATTCTGTGACTCTGTGAAAAGCTGTATTCTTCCAACAAAATTAATCCTACATTAAAAAAGCACACAGCTTGTTACTTGTAAGGACAACAATGCTTATTTGTCTGTAGTGCAACACACCTCTCAGCCTGTATCCTCACCTGGAAAATACTGTGCTAGAACAGTTCTTTGGAAGTCATGGAGTTTAAGCTTATTACATAAAGCAGAGGATGTGGTCAGGGATCTTTTCATGCATCATAAAACAATGTTATAAAGGGTGTATGTGAAATCAAACCAGAAAGTGGATATGCATTATTTTCTCTCCATAGTGACAATGTACTATAATCTACCTTCTACTCATACATGCACTGCACAGACTGTCAGGACAGAATGAGAGCCTTACTTCACCATTTTTTGTCTTAGATTTCATGTTCCATGGAAGCTCAGTGCTGCTTCCTTTGCAATCAATGTTTAAATTATCGTTAAGCTTAATGATAGCAGGACTGGTCTACCTGCCTTAATCTAAAAAGTGAGTCTAACCCTAAACAGCTGAAATGAAGTCAAAACATCGCACAATACTTTTCTGCGATTGGCATATTGTCATGAGTGTTTGTGGACGTAATTGGGGAGAATGTTAACACAACAGGCTGTTGGCACACAACAAAAGTTCCCCGTTCTTAGATTAGTACAGAAGGAAAGTTGTAATGTTTATCTGCAGTGCACGAGACATGAGGCCTGTGATAATGCTGTGTTTTGTTTAACTTTATTTCTCCACCATTGTTTTTTGTACATGTTAATAATTTTTCTGAGGGATCTTATTTCTATTACCTTTTCTCCCCCTCCTTGCCCCCACACATCAGAAGGGAAAGACTTGGTTTTCAACTGGTACAGATGCATCAGCAGATCAATTTTCTAAAGGCAAAATCACTAGATGTTTACATTGGATATGTGCTAATACAAACTGGGAGTTTAATCAACAAGGTTATGCTGTAGAAACAAAGCTAATGACAGTCTGATTGACTGGGCAACATCTAAGGACTATTGCACAGCTGTGCCAAACTGGATTAGTGTGAATTAAAGCTCTGGGTATACCTTGTTCTGACAAGAGATGAGGCGGTGTGTGTCTGTGAGGTTATTACATTAACAACATTGCTCAGCGGGTTTCAGCAGAGCTATATTCCAAGAGTGAATACAGCCTAATGCTTTCAGATCATACACATTTACCCTGGAATGGTGTCACCTGAAGTTTCATGCAAAAGGAAATTCATAAGCTCATCGACACAGGACATGTGGCAGTGGCTTTCATTTTGTTTTATTCAGGCCTTTACTCCACTCCTTATATGACAGTATTACAGCCAGAAGTTCTTACCAGACACTTGGCAAACTACCTGCACTGCCTAATCGTTGTTCTTTTACTGCCCTGCTATCTTTTTCTCTACACTTACCCCCACATCAACATCCCCATTACAACGCATAACTTCTAATCCTAGAACACTGTGCTCCTGTTCCGTCCTCATTAGATTATCATCATCAGAACAAACAGAGCATTACTCACATCAAACAGCACAGGGGCTACTCAAGCAGTGCGTACACAGGCTGTCCTTCCCTATAGCCTCTTGTTTCTTCAGCTTGTAGCCTGAGGAACACAGCATTAAAAAAATACAGATCATAAAAAATGGTTGTCCTCCACACTGTGTAAAAAGTCATCCCTAGGTCATCCTGTGAGTTTTATCTGTGTCTGTTTTGAAGATTTCAAGTTAGTCACACCAGAAATGGTATTTTTTGGGTGTTCGGTGAATGTCAGACATGTTGTTACTGCTTGAATAGATAGCGGTAGGTAAGCATGTAATGACTGAAGTGTTTCCTTGTCCTATTTAGGTTGCCTGGATGCATCACCAGATAAATGCATTCAGCAGAATCTGAATTAACCTACTTTGTTAATTGGATCAAAACCACCTACAAAGACAAAACATTTCAGTTTAGCATGGTTTTGCCATGTCAGGTGTCCTTAATCATGAAAACATCGGTGAGAGAAAGATCAGCACCAGTCACGTGGGAGTTTGGTATGAATGAGGAACATGTTTTTACCATTTCACAAAGGCAACAGCAACAAAAAACGACTCCTGAGAACATCTTTTAACAGCATATTTCCAGGCAAAGGCTGTTGGTTCACTGATCCCTCTGTTTCTGTGGCCTGACTAGAAAAGCTGTGGTATGACTTTCTAAAATGTGAGGCACCAGAAGCTCTCAGAGCACCACCAGCATTTGCACCTTTGGTGTTGTTCACCGGTAAGCCAGAAACAACACAGGTCACCTGGGCACCTGTAATGAAGACCCACACCTACTGAGACTTCTCAGAAATGCCTGACCTTGCTGGGCCTCTGCACAGACTAAACTTTCGAAAGTAATCACAGAAAGTTCCCCTCTGCACTGTTAAGTGCATGTGAAGTTAAAACCTCAGAAATCCACTGAAAATCAAAAGCTGAACTTGAAAGTGCTAGTCTTTTAAGATACTTCCTAATATATGTCACCTGATAGTCTATCTTTTTTTTTCTTCCCACTCAGGCACACTCAGTTTTTTCTATTTCAGGCAAATAATAAGTTAACCATGGTGATGATACACTCTACAAAAACCATCTGATTTTGCTCACTGTAGCTCAAGACAGATACAGCAGTAATACAAGAACAAAAGGAGTGACAGACCAATGGGATGTTAAGCAAAGTTTCTTTCCAAGAAGAAAGCTCAAGAATCCAAGGAAAACTTATGTGGTTTTGGCCCAAAGAAGTCACTGTAGTGTTCTCCCCAGGCAGGATTTCAACCATGATGAGCAAGAGGGATCTGCACAAAGGTTAAATATTAATGAAAAACGTGAGGAAAGTTCCCTATTTATTTGGTCTTTGTAGTAGTAGAATGGGGACAAGCTGAAAAGCAAAGCATTTCAGATCAATACCAGGAAACAATTTAATGCATGTAACAAGTCCATATGGAACCCTTTGCCACAAATTAGAAGTGACAACAATAATTTAAGATGATTATGGAAGCACTGAATAACAGATATTGGCAGCATGGTGTAGTGCTACAGGAGGCTGGTGAAGACTAATTACAATCCAAAAAATCATTGTGCCATCACCATAAGAATGATAAAAATAATAAAAAGCCTCCCCTTTGGGCAGAGAAATTAGCAACATGTTTTCTTGCATGTTCTCTTCAGTCAGAAACAGAGACAGAAGCAGAACAGGTCCAACCCTCTCTGGCTGTTTGTGGCTAGCTTAGTAGTTTTGAGTCATGTTTTGCCTTTGTTAGACAGGGACAGGGACCAAAGAGGAAAAGAAGGTGGTCAAAGGTGAGGAACATTTCCTCAGCTCTTACAGAAAGGCACCTCAGTTGCTCAAAACAGTCCACTCATAAAAGAGACATCACTTGGTAGCAGTCAGCTCTGTTGTGGTTCTTCCTAAAAATAAAGCAGGTTTGCTTGTAGTGGTGGGCGTTTGAAGACTAAGACACTGACAAAACAGCACCTCCTTTATCTTTGCATTTTCCTCTTGATGTCTCAGTAGTGCTCCCATGTCAAATATTTAAAAGAAAGCCATCTTTTCCCAATCAACGTATTTACTCCTCCAGAAATGCTAATGGAGACTCGGCACCAGAATAAGAAAGAAACACAAAGAGGGCAGCAGCACTGTACTTTTATCTGCTTCAGCAAGCAGCTGTCAGCACTAGTATCAAAATTACCCAACAGACAGGCATCCAAATTTATGCTACATGAATGTTTCTTGAATCTATTGCATACAGCAGAAACCTAGTTTTTCTCTGGTCGTTGCTCTGAGTGATTATTTCCAGTCCTTCTTTTCAACTGTACAAACATACACTAGGCCAGTCACAATGAGTGGAAGGCCATCAGGTTGGTCAGGCGTGGTTTCCCCTTCACAAGTCCATGCTGACTACTTGCAGTATCCTTTTTGTCACGCAAATATCTGATAATGGTTTCCAGGATTAGCTGCTCCACCAGCTTCCTAGGGATCAAGATGAGGCTGAGCAGCCTGTAGTTCATCTGATCTTCATTCCCCTTCTTGGAGTCAGGAGACATTTGCTTCCTTCCAGTCCTCGGGATCCCTGCCCAATCATGCCCTTCTCCTCCACACCCTTTAAAGGTGATGCAAGCAGCCTGTAATGACACAGGACAGCTCTCCCAGCACTTGTGGGTGCATTGCATCAGGCCCATGGATGTCTGTAGGTCCAGTTTATTTATATGTTCCCTAACATGATCGTCCTCCACTGAGAGTAAGTCTATTTTGCCCTGGACTTTCCCACTGGTTCCTGAGATTGAGGGCAATTCTTACCAGTAAACACAGAAGTGAAGAAGATATTGAGTACTTCAGCCATCTCTGTGTCCTTTGTCACAAGGCCTCCTGCCCAGTTTATAGTGGGGCCATGTTTTTCCTAGTCTTTCTTTTGCTGTTGATGTCCCAGTGGAAACCTTCCTTGTTGCTGTTCACATCTCTTGCCAGATTAAACTGCAGATGAACTTTGACTTTCCTGAACCATCCCTCCATGGTCAGATGCCATCTCTGTATTCCTTCTGGGCCACCTGTCCTTCCTTCCACCTCCTGTCCACCTCCTTTTTATGCCAAAGTTTAGTGGGGAGCTCCTTCCTCATTCATGCAGGCTTCCTGCCCCTTTGCTTGGTTTCTGCTTGTTGGCATGGACCATTCTCGAGCTTGGAGGAGGTGACCTTTGAATTTCTATCAGCTCTTCTGGACTCCTCTTCTCTCCAGAGCTGTCTCCCATGGGGTTCTTCCAAGCAGATCTCTAAACAGGACATACTCTGCTCTCCGGAGGTCCAGGGTTGTGGTCCTGCTGTTTGTCCCATTCCAACCTCTCAGGATCCTAATCTCCACTGTCATGGTCCCTGCAGGCAGGCTTGCCCCACATCCTCATATCCCTGACATATTCTTCCTGGTTTGTGAGTATCAGGTCCAGCAGAGCACCTCTGCTCCTTGGCTCCTTGATCACCTGCATTGGGAAGCTGTTTATTCTTGGATTGGAAATGTCTTGAACATCAAGTCTGTTGCTGCAAAAACACAGTAGGTAAAGAACTAATCCTTTTGGAAACAATAGCTTGTTGCTTCCTGCGTGAGACTCATGTCGGTGTCCCTGCCACTGTAGTGACACAGCTATGCTGTTCTGGAAAAAGCTCTTGGACTATCTTGTGCACTCTTCTGCACAAACTGCTGCTTTCTGTTGGCTCCCCCTGTTAGCTGCATTTGTCACCATCCAAGCTCTTCATCAGCTATAGGATGACA
Organism: Falco peregrinus; assembly: GCF_023634155.1. NCBI lineage: Eukaryota > Metazoa > Chordata > Aves > Falconiformes > Falconidae > Falco > Falco peregrinus. Next base: position 55,918,246 of record NC_073739.1, read on the forward strand.
TTCTGTCACCCATTTTCCCTAAAAGCCAATCTCTTCATGCCACTCTTGTAACACAGCAGCTACAATTCTGAACCTCTCTCATCTGTGTTGTAAACAACAACTCTAGGATTTATTTGGCTTAATTTTGCCATAGAGATAGTGTAGGTTCTTTTGAAAGCACATCCCATAATAAACTCAGGGGTTTAATTCAGTCTGATTGGCTGCAAACTAGATGAACCAATATATCTGATACAAAAATGCATTACAGATACAGAGTAGTCAGAAGAATTAAGGCATCCATATGGCATTTGGACTGAACTGTAGTACAGAGACACCTACAAAACAAAACAAAACAAAACAAAACAAAAAAAAGGAATGATAGCTTTAACAAATGAGTCAGGAGAGTCAGGAAAACTGAGGAGAAATTTTAGGATGTCCAGAAGGTACAGGAAGAGAATTTGGTCAGTGCTTCTTCATGTGAGTAGTAGTGGCACTGAAGTCTGGAAGACAATGTCAGGATCTGTGCAAACAGTAATGTAAGATATACACCAGTTGTCAGAATGTGCATATAAAGCATGACATCTGCTCAGTCAGGTGCTCTGACACAGGGGTTAAATCTTAGCTTAAATTTTTTCAACTGACTAAAAATATTACTTAACTTGAAGGTGGAATTTCTTTAGCAGTAATCCTTCCTCTAACTTGCACGCCTTCATCAGCAGGAAAGAGCTGCCACTTCCTTAAAGAAGGCCTTATCAGACATAGAAAACAGAAGCTCAACAGGATGCTGTAGGTTACTGAACCATCATATACAATTCTAGTGGGAATGAGATTCTTTATTCAACTGAATTGAATAGGTACAGAAAAGCTGGGTGAAGTGCCAGGAAGGAAGTATGGGCTGGATACTCCTGCCGTTCCATTCTTTAGCTGCTAAAAAACACTTTTTCAGGCACTGTCAGTTCCTCTGTACAGCAAAGAAGGAAAACTGCAAGATCTGTGCTACAAATGAAAATGTCTAAACATAGGGATATGGCAAAAGCAAGGCTGTCTGATAATTTGCTGCATTAGAGCTACAATTCCCTCTTGTAGGACCAACAAGGGGCCTCTACGCAACGATGCCTTTCAATGGGTCACAGTCTGGCGGTGATGTTTAGCATATGCTCCAAGGACTCAGCACTAAGCCTGCTTGGCCCCAGGCTGTGATGCTGACCAAAGATGCCAAACTAAATGAGTTAATCCCCAAAGCCACTTCATAGGAAACTGGGAGAAGAGGTCAGAGCAGGAGAAATGGTAGGCTGAAAGAAGGCATAAGGGGAGGGAAAGGAGAGAGAAAGACACCTGTTGTAATGCTTGATTAAACAACTCAGCTGAACACTGACAAAAAAGAAAACCAAGCCCTCTGACCAAACTTGGGGCAGAAACACATAGTAAAATTTCTCGGTATTATGGCTCCTAACAGAACTGGTTTGCATAGGCTTAATTTATTTTCTTAATTAGTTTATATGTAGAGCTCTAAACATATTCAAGAAAGCCAACTTTATACAGAAGAAAACTTACGGACCTCCCAGAAAGACTTTAGTTGGCAGTAAGGGACAAAAACACTGCCATAAACAAAGCATTTCAGTGACTTGCTGCAGCCAGAAAAGAAAAAGGAAACAGGAGATCTACTTCTTCCCAGACTCGAGGTCAATTGGACAGGAAGGAACTTTTTTCAGCCTGAGCAGGCTCTTCCAAGATCTGAATGTCAGCAACTTTATTATGCCAACTAATTAAGACACAGGCAGGATGAAGTTTTCCTCAAGCAGCAGGATCCCATCACAGGATTCAACAGGCTGTACCAAGTCAGATGGGAAGTCATGTGGGGTGAGACTCCAGGGCTGGTGGTGACCCACACCCACATGTGGGCTGCTGGTCCTGGGCAGGGATGTTCTTGGGGATTTTATCTTTTTACATTCTGTAGAGAAATTAAGCAGAAAAAGCAGAAACCTAGAAAGGCTGCCTTCTGCTTTCTTTTCTGAGATTTCATATTTCTTTACCATTAAAAGATTCAAAAGCTCTGTAGGTTACGATGGTCAGCTCTGCTGTGCTATTCCTTGATCTACCACAAGCTGCAATTCTATCATGGAAGGAATATTTCAGCATGTTTTGACCTGGAAGTAAGGAAAGAAATTACTTTTTATTTCTTCAGGTTGATATAGTGAAGTGGCTTTGAGTTTCTTTGAAATGGAGTTGAGGTTTACATTCTGTGTGCTACCAGTTAAAAGGAAGAAGTCTGCTCCAATGAGAAGTCACAGTTCTCTGACATTATTTTCTTGGTTAAGAATTAAATATATTTCATAGGCTGGCTTTTGCATTGTGATTACCATTGCTGTCCTGCTGGTTAAAAAGAAGACTGCAACAAGAAAAACCTTCTCCTTCCAGATCTGAAGACAAATAACAGAGAAGAAAGTAACCAAGAACAGCCCAAGACTAACACAGGCTGAAAGGTTTGCAAACCAGAGGCCTTAAATTTGATTTGAGCCATACATTGACCTCAGAGACTTGTGCACTTCTCTGCTGATTAGGTTTTTGATACTTCTGGCTTTTGCTTTCTGCTAAACATTTATTTCCATGGAAACAGACACTGTATTAATGAAAACAAGGAAGCAGGTTCTAAAAACTAACATTTAAAAAGAATTCAGCAATTCGTACCTGCTTATACAGAAAGGTACTAGTTGAACAGCAAACCGCATCTACACGGTCCATCTGCCCACAGAGGTGTAAAATTTTGGATTGCAGCAATTAGCCTGGTGGTACACTCATCTGCTACTCGCAGAAGGGTTTGTTTCAAAAAGGCTATTCTCAGCTGGCTGTAAAGGAGATTGTACTACCTTGAAGTGTGACCAGCCAGAGGGTGTCAGTTCAGAGAATGCACAATTGCATTTCACTTCAATGCTTCATCAGTAAAAATTATTGACATTAAATGGTCAGTGCATGAGTTTGCAGGGTAGAGCTCTTCAGAAATTTAGATTATTCTCTCCCAGTTTCAGTTTAATTTGTTAAACATTGTTGTTTTCCTTCACATTAGGCTTCTGATTATAATCATCCTAAGCAGATGGGGATGGGGCTGTGACTGAGAGAGTTCAAGATGAGATGTTGTGAATGGTTTTGTACCAGTATTGGTACATACTGAAAAATATTTCAGTAGTGACAAAGCATGGAAGGTGAAGATAGAGAAGGCAACCTTGGATTTAATTTCTCCCTTCTGCTATGTGGTGCTAGAAGCAAATCACAAACTTTCACCCACAGCCAAGGCTCCCTCCAAGCCCTGGGAAAGTGATGCCACCTTCCTTGCCTCTTGATAGGCAGGAGCTTGAGCATCACATGCACCTTCACGCCACTCCATCCTGTGTGATGATGGTGTCGAGGCAGCACTTGTCAGGGCAGAAGGGACTGGTTGGTGCTCTCTCATCATGGTTTGTTTTTCACACAGTGAAGCCCTGCTGGCATCTTTTCTGGTCCTCTGGATAAGGTGAAAAAACTTGAGCAATTACTTCTTTTCTGTTTGCAAAGGGGAAAAAGAAACCAACCAACCCTAAAGCTTGGTAAACTGGAAGACCCTGAGCTGTCGAAGCCTCAGTGATGGGGACCCCTTCACCCGCCCTGGGAAATGCTTTTAAGCTAGGATCTTGCTTTTGGTCCCTGCCTGAGCTGTAGCACCAGCAGGCCCTGCCTGGCCATGGGCCCCACTGAGCTAGGGTAACCTGCAGGCTGATGTCCGAGCATGACCTTGGCCATCTCCCTGACCACATGGCCATGCCCTGGTCATTGCCATGGACCTGTCCTGCTGCCACCCACAGCTCCCAGCTCTCCTGCCCTTGCCCTGCTCTTCGTTTTCCCTCCCTGACAGATTGTTCCTGTGCTCAGAAACATCTGTCCTGGGAGCTTCAAATTATGCCTTGATTTCTACTTGTAATACGTCACAGTTGCATTAATTTACAAGAAGAAAAAAGTAATTAAGACGCCTGAAGTACCTGGTTATTAATGAAATGTGTTCCTTGTGCAGTATTCATTGTTTTACATAAACTTGTTTTAAGTTTGCGAATTATTTCAGTTCTTCCAACATACCAAAGCCTGGGATGTGTTTCCAGCATGCTGAGATGGCATGAAAATACTCCATTGCTACATATATGTTTACACTCAGGATCACTTATGTCATAAAATCAAGAAGCTGATGGATTGCTTAAGGAAGTATTAGTGCAAAGCATCATTCTCCCACTGAAACCCAAGAAAGCTAAATACCTAACATCCCCAAAGTTTGGGGTTTTTTTTCCTGTTTGCTTAAATTAATTTTCTTTGGTGAGAATTGCATTTTGATATAACCCAAAGATTCCCGTCAGGCTTGAGATACACTAGGACTGTAACTGTACAGAGATTCTTGGAGAAATGTTTCCTTTTCCATAGTCTACTAAAGTCTGGAGAAGAAATAGATGCATTGCTTTACCGAGGGGGTGGTCAAACCCTGGAACAGGCTTCCTAGAGAGGTGGTCAGTGCCCCAAGCCTGTCAGTGTTTAAGACACATTTGGACAATGCCTTTAACAACGTGCCTTAACTTTTGGTGATCAGGCAGTTGGGCTAGACGATTGTTGTAGGTCTATTCTATTCAACTATTCTATTCTTTTTCTTTTCTTCTTTTCTTCTTTTTTCTTCTTTTCTCTTTTCTCTTCAATGCTGTTCTGTTCTAACGACAGTGGAAAGCAATAAAACATAAACAAAACATTGAAGGTAACAACTGAGCAAACAGGCTTTTAAACTACTTTTTTAAAATTTCATTGGAGTGTTTCTAAAGCAAAAGGTAAGTATCTTTTCTAGTGTCTAGTGGTGCCACCTGTGTCTTATTTTGCATGCCCTCATGGTCATTGTCTTCATGTTTCTGGCAATTCTATAATTCTTTTGTTTTGCTGTTTTTGTTTGTTTTTTGTTGATTTGGATTTAGGGGTTTTGTTTGTTTGTTGTTTTCTGTTTGTTCCCCTCCCCCCCCCCGCCCCCCCCCGCATGTATATTACAGAGTAAGTCAGTTTCACAGTTTTATTTCTGTTTTTTGGGGGGGCGGAAGTCTGTGTTGTATCAGAATATCTGAAGTCTGGAGTTGGAGCAGGAAAGGACTTCTGGCACTTAGGGAAGCCTGACATATTGAACCAGCATCATGCTACAACTGCCTTCTGATGCTTTGGGAGGAAAGGAGGTCAAGGAGTAAGATCAGTCAATATTCTGAGGTCTGTAAATGTTCATAGCAGCCTGAGAAGGGAAATCAAATCACATGGCATTTAGCCAACACATAAACAGAGGGAATGGAAGGAATGGATGTAAATTTGGTATCCAGAGTGGAACAGGATGATTCTGTAATGGGGTTTATACAGTAAATATTGTCATTTCCAATTATAGCAACATATATTTTTCATGTCTTTCAGTAAAGATTCTAAAAGCTGTCTTTTTCTAGTATTTTTCATACGAACTACCTTTCCCCCTATTTCTCCTATATCTTTGACATACTTCAAATCTTGGGATATTTCAGACAGGGATTTTGGGATCCAGTGGAACTCTGCTGAAGAATGAGCACTAGCAAAAGCACAGCGCTCACCTGCCTTGGGACAGAGTATGTCCCAAGCCCAAACCAAACTTAAAACCTCACTGTAGACAGTCGCCTTCCAAAGCTGTTGTATGGGCCCACAGACAACGCAGAGAAAAGACAAAAGTGAAGAATGTTATACCTAAGATTCTCTTCAAGTTAGCTGCAATTCGCTCCTCTCTGCATCAGCATTTCAGTGAGGGCCAGGCTGAGGGATGGCTTTACTGAAGTGTTTGTTCATGACCACTGTGAATCCTGATCTGCAGGTTTAGCGGTTTAACAGAAAATTGCAAGTCAGACATATAGAGATACAAATGCATAGAGATACAGGAGTACTTCTATTCCTTTCATGCCTTATACTGTTTATTCTCTTTAATGGAAGCCTATCACAGTGGGTTTTACAGAAGAACATGAATTTCAGACAAAATCTGAGTGAGCTTGACTTTTCTTTCTTTCCTCCAGAGCATTAAAAACAGTCTGCTTTCCGCTCACTGCACACTTGCAGGTAGACCCTGTAACTGCTGATAGCCCCAAAATATTTCCTATTGTGATGTGGAAATTTAGACTCTGCTTATGCTACATCGCTGTTCACATGAACGTAGGAGCAGTCAGGTAAATGTAAATTAGAAGAAAGTATTGTTCATTAAAACCAGAAACAGGCTACTACATAGCTCAAAGGATCAATAGTAAGATCTGGCAGTTCGATTTTGGTTCAGGTTGAAGGAAATAAAAGTTGAGTTTGAATTTATTCAGACAAGAACTGCTACCGTTTGTCGTTTGCTTGACGTTCTACAAGAAATACTGACAACTTAACTCAAATTCCCTTTGGACAGGTATCCTCAGTGCAAACCTGGAGGTGACTGAGATGCACAGGACATCTGAAAAGACTCATGACTGAAGGGCACAAAGAGCAAGATATCCTTTTAGCCTGTAACAGTAGTTTATCCCATTTAGACTTGGAAATATTTTCATGAGTACCTGATCATTTACAAACAAAAAATGAAAATTCAGCTGTGTATCTCCTGCAACAAACATTTTGTTGCCATTTTGTAATAACCTCTGCAAGCATTAATACTTATATAAACAGGACTGGGGATTTCATTTAGCGTTCCTTCTACCTGTCTGTCTCCCAGCCTGGAGTCCCGCAGGCATGGGCTGCTTGACCTGCCAGTTCGAGATCCATTGCTTGAGAAGGCAAATTTCCCTGGGCTTTCCTCCCCCTGCTCCCCTGCAGCGATGAAGAAGCCCCTTGCTGGAATGGAGACACCGCATGGCCAGAGGTGGCCTTCAGAGGCTCCATGGACTAAAGCAGTTCCTCAAAGCCCTCTGTAGCCATGTCTGCAAGACCTGTCATCAGCCTGAAACTAATTTCTGTGTTACAGAACAAGAGATGCTTCTGAGAGATCTCATGAATTACTTTATTGATCATGAAAGTAGGTATTTTTTAAACTTCCTAAGAATTCCTCACTGAGTTTAATTTTCATTTAAAATTTTCCCTCAAGAAAGTCAAATTGGCCTTGCTAGCTAAAATCTTAAAGGCAAAATACAATCCTTTGCAAAGAAGGATCATTTAGTACACAGTCAGTGGGTTACTGCCTTTAATGCAATTGAGTCCAGCGGAAAACCTTGCCAACAACTACTGGGTGTAAAGCCTGTCAGAAGAAAGCCGATACATTTATGTCAGACAGAGTATTTCCTGGCAAAACTAGAGAGGAAAATAGGCTCACCAGTGGACATGCAAAAGTATAATACATGTGTGATCTTACTGAAAATGTTTACCTCTGCGGTGAGTGCAGTCTCCACAGAAGAATGTTCTCTGTACTTCTCTATATCACTAAAGCTAAAAAGTGTGTACTGAATTGTCATGTTTATCTTTCCAGCATTTTTCAGGACTGAATGCTGTAGTCAAGTCAAATAGGGACATCATATGGTGTACTGCCAGACCTTGCGCGCACTGAAGAGCATGCCCCCTGTGCTTGCAGTTCAACCTGGACAGACGAATAAAGGCCAGCCTAACTCAAACAGGGCTGTCATCTGATGCACCTCAGTGCTTATTACTGAAGTATATGGTAAGATTGAGGTGGGGGCTGATGGCTGGAAAGGATGACAGGAGGTTAGAAGGCATGATATGTTGGAGATGGTCTTCTGGCAAGTTCTCAGGGGACCTTTTGTTCTCTTTTTGAATGGCAAAGTGTGATGTTGCCTCATATGAATAATATTTTTCTTTGAAAAGATAGTCGTGTGAATTATGTATGGTAGATATATTTTGGAGTTTAAAATTATGGTCCTTTAATGAAGCTGTCACTGTCTGGCACTGTGTTTGTTTATCCTGTGTCTGGACAGAAATAATTCAGAGATAAGTTAAAAACCATTTTGCTGCGCAAGCTCTTTTAGTTTGAAAATAACTAGAGATCACTTTTTGCTCAATGACTCCATAGGCTGAGCAGCCCCAGGGAGACCACTCAACGGGCATCAGGCAGGTGAGGTGGCTGGAGGTGAAAGACACGCCATTACACAGTGTAGGGGGCTGCCTTTGTTACGTTGTAGGATTAATGTCTGTGATTCACTTTACCTATCTAATATTGCTCTGGTTGATCCCACAGAGCTACATGAAAGGAGGTTACAGCAGCAAGTGGAGAGGAAAGCAGCAATGTGGACATCTGCAGGGAGAATACCATGAACTCTTGGAAAGCGGTGAGAAAGCCAGCCACCACTGCCTGTTACCAGAGAGGTAATGGGATTGTTTCCCAAGGTCAGAAATATTATCAGGCAGATGCTAGTCCATTAAAAGAAGCAGTCTGAAGGAAGAAAGCAGCTCTCTGTGATCAGAGGAACAGAGGCCCAGGCAGAACAGGCAGCAAAGCTACTTGCTGAATTCAGCAGCGATGTCACAGATAGGGATGAGGTGCTTGTGCTCACCTGAGCTCTGAGAGGTGATGAGCTGCCCACTCACACAGCTGGGCCTACCAAAAGTTTGCCTCCTTTATTAACCCCTGTGCACCATCCAGGGAAACATGTTCACCTAGAAGAGGTGCTTTGAATCCACTTCAGGAACTGTAGCAGCCATGTCTCTCAGGTGCTAACTTGCAATAGGACCTGGCACATCTGGAAAAGCAGATGACAGAATAACTGCATGGCACCTCCTAAGAAAAAACATGCCACTTGAGGGCTTATGAAAAATAAACTCAAGCTTCTTCCTTTAACCTACAGCTTGGTGGCTGTGTCTCATGTTGGCTGAACCCAGCATTTATGTTCTGGGAACCAGAAGGAGGCTTTGAAGTGAGTTTGAGTGACATAGGAGAAACATACAGTAATAACCTTTTCAATTTGTTTACTCCTAAGCAGAAATAATCAACTCGCCAGAAATAGGGCATGCAAGCCTTTTTTTTTTTTTTAACCTGTCCATCTCAGGGAAATCATCACCCTCATGTACCTAGATTCTGGTATGGGCTCTGCTACACAGTGTCTCTGTACCTTCCAGATTCTCAAGAAGTAGTGAAAAATTTGATTAATGATGCAGGGTAAATGATTTTCCTATAAGCACATCGAGATTTAGATTTTGTCACACAGAAACAGTAGAATATAAGGACCCATGAAGAAATGGCACAAAAAGTTACATCCAGTGGTGCAGCAATGGAAGTTGGTTTAATAAGGGTTTCCAAAGCAGAAGTAAAATGTTCTTATTTTGGTAAGATTGCCTCTTATGTAGTTTAAATTAATTGTGAAGTTTTAAATACCTATTTTAATTACTGCTTCTAAGAATTTAAGTGCACTGACATTGAATACTTACCATCTTTTGTGCATCTGCAGAATGTCAGACATGCTCAGCTTCCCTGCTTTGTTCCTTGACCTTAAGAACTGCTCAAAGAAACTTCAAGAACTGCAGAAGCACTGGCATGTCCCTAGCATTGCACCAGCAGGCAACAGCACTAATAGCAACAAGGCGTCCCAATCTCTGAAAATGAGAAGCCCTAAGTGAATAGTCAGACAACGCCTTTTTCCACCTTCTTCTCTGTTCCATTTCACATTAGAAGGACGGAGGAGTTGGGAAGTAAAGCTGCACAATGAAGCAGTAATTGCTTCAAGTTTGTAAGGCATCCAAGTGCCTATAAAATTGATTTCAATGGAAGGTGATGGACAGAAGAGCAGCTATGCTGGAAGCCCAAAGGGAGTATGCACATAATAGATACTACTACAGTAAAATGGGATATAAACAATAATGCAAATAACACAAGTGGATATAAATTCACCTTCACCAGAAACTATGGCTGTTTCAGAGAAAGAAAATTACTTTTGGCATATAGATAGTTCTCTTTCATTTGCAGTGAATTTATGTCAGTATTGGGGTCTTCTCTGTATTTTTGTCTCCATCTCCCGGTGTGAGAATAGCTTATGTAACGGTTGTATTCACAGGTGGCAGATGACACAATACATAGCTTAAAACTGTCAATCTCATCAGAAGTGGTAAATGTAATGAAGCATCAGTATATGTCACCACGGCAATGGATTGTGCATGAAAATATGACACTGAATACAAAGCACAAACTCAGGAAGCAGCTGCCCAAGATGGAAGTTGTCATGAAAATGGTCCTTGTCTCAGGTACAGTTTCCAATGCAAGTCTTCCAGTCACTTCAAAAAAGGAAGGACTTCATATTGCAGTTATTTGTTGCGATTCAGCCTTTGAAAGCAACTTGGCATATTGTGGGAAGAAAAACACAAGCTGTCATCATCTAATTGGAGAAGAATTTTGCTTTTACTATGTCTGCTGTGGTCATAAAAATAAGGAAGAAGTAAAATATCATGCAGCTTGGAATACAAGCTCCTTATAACAGAGGCAGAGGAATAAAACTATTTTACCTCAGAGTCAGATCAAGGCAGAGAGTTCAACATGTTCTTCAACACACCCATTTCACTGTGTGAACGTAGAGTCAGAAGTATGGTAAACATTGCCACTTTCACAACACTCTCAAGTAAAGCAAATGGAGAGAGGACTAGTGTCTGGAGAGCAGGTGTCCTCCACATGAGAAAGAAGTGGAGATACAGCCTGCACCAACCTTCTCTCATTTGAGGAGAGGGTGAGCTGTTAAGGGGAAATAATGGAGTGGTGCTGCAACTTCCAGTTAACTTCTGTTTCATGTCATGTTTAAATAGTTGTTGGATAAAATCATTGACTTTCCCCACACAGAACAAGAAGGCTGCATCTGGATAATCCTTCATGGCATTTTTGGTTTTTATTTTAATTAACAAAGTTACCCCAAGCATAAACATGTCCCTTGATGTTTAAGCACTTAAAATTTACAACTGCACAGTCCCAAAGCACAAAGTTCTGTTCCCACTGAATGGGATGTCCAGTTTCAATAAAGCAGAACTAAGTAAATGCTGGCTGGTAACTTCTTTCACATTCTCTGCATATTTTCTGTCTCATCTACCTTCTATCCTTTGTTCAGCGCAGCACGATTAGGGGTGAGGGACTCCTAGAACAACATACAATTCTACTGCAAAGGGGTCAAAACTGTGTATCATTCACCTCTTTGCCTGTCCTGAACTTACTTCCCCTTTTTCCTTATGTCAACACACACACATAACTACTTTTGCTAGCCTCTTTTGTGAACCTACAGAACTTGATTTACAGTCATGTTTCAGCTTACAGTTCAAGTCCCTATTCAGAACTGAAAATGGATTCTTTTGCGGGAATTTTAAAATATTTCAGAGGTTTTTCAGGGGGGAAACTATGACACTAGTCTAAATACCCCTTTATAAAAATTTCTGATTTTGTTTTTAACATGTTATGGCCTGTTTTATAGACCAGACAATATGTTCAGTAAACCCTGTTGTGCAAGCATTTTTGTTTTTAATGAAAAAGTGACAGTAGATTGTACATTATTAATAGAGCCATTAAGGCCTTCCTTGGATGGTTGTCAGGACTGAGCATGTACCAACAACTTCATAAGGGCACACTATTCTGAGGCTTACTGCTGCATCAGCTGTGCCTTTGTTTTACAGTACACAGAAGCTGTGGCAGTATTTGTCATGACACACCCTGCCATGTCTGCCTCAACAATCACTGAACAGCCAGCTTTATTCATGAACTGAGTGAGTGAAGAGTATGCTTCCAGGGCCAGAGAGGTGGCGGTGAAACACCCTGACACTTCTGTTCAAAAAGCATTATACATGACAAGGAAAATAGAAAGACGTGTGGGTCTGAAAACAGCCAGCGCACTACTTTGCATTAAGGATCAGACAAATTTAAGCAGGAAGCCATTTATATTAATGAATAAAAGGGTTTGCATTTTCTTTGTTTCTTCCAGGAGGTGTGTGAGGGGCACAGAAGGAATATTAATAGCATCTGAAAGGCATAAATGCTGTTAAATGTTATTCATCTGGCCAATTTACACTGCTGCCAACTTCCCAGAAGAAGCGGATGCAAGAAGAAAACCTGCCGCTATTTACTTCACTTTGCTTATCTTTCCCAGTGCTCAGGCTACACCGTTTCAAATTTACTAGACAATTTTCTGAAATTAAGGTAGGAAATGAGTTAATTTCTCTCAATATTGATTGTAGCATTGCGCTTTTGTGTATTGTCCAAAAGGTATTCCAAGTGCTTTGCATGTCAATTTGTACTAGAAGGGAATCCTGTATAAGAGAAAGTGTGCTTCCACCTTTAACATGGATTTGTACATACCTTCAAAAAGGATTTCCTCCTCTTTTTTTGTAAAGATTTTGGAAGCTTACATGTGACAATTTACCCAGAACCTTTTTCTTCATATAGTGATGTGCTGAGATTACCAGACAAAAAAAATCTTGAAAAATACGGTAAAATAATACAGAGCAAGATAACAATTAGAAAACTACTCTGCGCAGAAACTAATTCAAATCCTAAGCAGAATAACAGGACCAATGGTAGCAGAGGCACAGGCATGAATTCACAGTCATAAATCAATTTTAATCTAACGATAAAAATAATTGCATTTTTTCTCAAAACTCAGAGGGGAAATTGAAAGTATTTTGATATTACTTAAACCTGATAAAACAAAAATTGCTGCTAAGAATTCAAATGTGTTTCTTCATGCAAACATACTCTCATATGGTTTATACCTATTTATTAAAAAAAAAAAAAGAAGTTACTTTCATTTTTAATAGACACATTGGTCTTTGTAGTTAATACTTTTTCTCCAGCTGAACACTCATCTGTAAATAATGAGTTCTTGAAAAATAAATCAAACTGGGTCACTGGAAAGTCATGAGGCACTCTGGGGATGGGTAACATCATACTGTGCCTTTTACACCTAAGTTGCCTGTTTAAATCCAGTATAGGCCAGCAGCGACTGAAGCCTACTGCCAGATGTTTCTTGTCTGGCATAATGGGTTGGTAGACTTGTTTGCAGTGAAAAAATAACATTTACATATGGACTTGTGAAACTGTCACTAAAGAGAGAATGGTTTCTGCAAACCAAACTATGCTGTATCACAGAATCACAGAATGACTGAGGCTGGCAGGTACCACTGCAAGTCATCTGCTCCACCCCCCTGCTCAAGCAGGGCCACCCAGAGCCAGTTGCTCAGGACCATGTCCAGATGGCTTTTGAGTATCTCCAAGGCAGGAGGCTCCACAACCTCTCTGGGCAGCCTGTGTCAGGGCTCAGTCACCCTTACAGTGAAAGCGTTTCCTGATGCTCAGAGGGAACCTCCTGTGTTTCATTTTGTGCCCATTGCCTCTGCTCCTGTCACTGGGCACCACTGAGAAAAGCCTGGCTCTGCCTTCTTTGCATTCTCTCTTCAGATGCTAATTTGCATCAATAAGGTGCCTTTGAGCCTTCTCTCATTGAGGCTGAACAGTCCCACCTCTCTCACCCTCCTTTCATATGTCTTATATTCCGGTCCTTTAACCATTTTAGCAGCCCTCTGCTGGACATGCTCCAGTACGTCTGTTTCTCTTCTACCAGACAAAGCACTCCAGATGTATCTCGCTAGTGCTGACTAGAGGGGAATGATCACCTCCTTGGACCTGCTGGCAATGCTCCTCCTAACGCAGTCCAGGATATTGTTAACCTTCTTTGCCACAAGGGTGCATTTTTGGTTCAAGTTCAACTTGGTGTCCATCAGGACAACCAGGTTACTTTCTGCAAAGCTGCTTCAATGGGCCCCTCAGAGATCTGTGGTATCTCTCTGAAATACAGGGTCTGACATTCAGACGGGGCATTCACTGGGAAAGAAATGTTTGAAATTGCTAAAACTAAGTAAAGCTGACTTAACTCAGTGCAGAGCTAATACACACAAATGGACACAAGACAATTTTATAAATAGCTTTTCAACTGAGCTAGAAAAATCTGAAGCAGTTAACATGCTCCAAGGCAGTACAAAGAGATATGATGTAGACACTTACTGAGAACCACACCGTTCAGATAACAAAGAAATGTTCTGTTTACAAATCAGCTCCTAGGTTTGCACATTTTTTACTCAATGTGTTCAAATCAAAGTTTTGATTTTCCAGAGTAGCAACATTAACTGTAAATATGTAGTTTAAAAGTTTACACTACCACATCTTAGTGCATCACAACCCTGATACCTCAAGGTAATACTTAAATAAATTGACTTATAGGTTGGCTGACTGCCTGCATAACTATCGACTCTGCTTCAGTCTCCACTCTCCTGCATTACAACCAGGAACTGGAATGAAGCTTTGGCAGCCATAGACAGGTCTATAGTCTCCGTGCAAGGTCTGTGTGGAGAACCTGTACCAGCAGCACGCCACAGTTACCGCAAAAAGAAACACTGGGTGCTTGTAGTGGGTGACTCTGTTAAGGGGCACTGAGGCACCCACTTACTGGCCTGACAAGGAAGCACATGAGGTATGCTGCCTTCTAGGAGCTTAGATCCAAGGTGTTGCTGAGAGCATACCACAACTTGTCAAGAGCACAGACTGCTGTCCTCTGCTACTCTTTGACGTGGGCACAAATGACACCATAAGCCAGAACCTGGGCAGAATCAAGGAAGACTATAAAACTCCAGGGATGCAAGTTAAAAATTTTGGTGCTCAAGTTATTTTTACTTCCATTTTACCAGTAAGAAGAAAGGGCGCAGCTAGCAATAGACATATAATGAATATGAACTTCTGGCTTCATGGCTGGTGCTATCGTGAGGGCTCTGGTTTCTATGACAGTGGGACATTCTTTGACTATAGCATGTTAGGGATGGATGGAATCAATCTCTCTAGAAACACGTATGGGAATCTCAGGCAGTAGGCTGGCCAGCTTGATGAGGTGGGCTTTATACTGAAGGACCTGGTGTCCAATGTGGCAATGCTCACGCCATCACATCCAACTGTGGAATAAGCGGTCCCAACCACAGCAGCAACATTTGTGCCTTAGCTGTCTCCCACGATGAGTGCCAGGTGGCCAGCCACCTCAATGGTGCGTGTGGCTGTGGTGGATCCTCTTGCACCCCTCCTGGGCAACAGGCGTGCTTGATGACCTCTCTGAAATGCCTGTACACCAATGCACGCAGCATGGGGAATAAACAGAAAGAATGAGAGATCTGTGTGTGGTCACAGGGCCATGACCCCATTGCGATTACAGAGGCATGGTGGGATAGCTCGCATGACTGCAATGCTGTCATGGATGGCTGTGTGCTTTTCAGGAAAGACAGGCCAGCAACATGAGATGGAATTGCAACTGGAATCTATCAAGTTCTCCCTAGGGGTGGATGCAGAACAGGTCAAGAGCTTATGAGTAAAGATTAAGGGGCAGGCCAACATGGGGGACACTATTGTGGGTGTTTATTACAGGCCACCTGATCAGGAAGAAGCCGTCGATGAAGCTGCCTACAGACAACTGGAGGTAGCCTCAGGGCCTGTGATGTCCCTGGTTCTCATAGGGTACTTCAACCACCCTGATATCTGTTGGAAGGGCAACACAGCCAGGCACACGGTCTAGGAGGTTCCTGCAGAGCACTGATGATAACCTTTTGATGTAAGTGGTGCAGGAACAAATGAGGCTATGTGTGCTCCTAGATCTTCTGTTCACAAAGAAGTGCTGGTTGGGGATGTGATGGCTGGGACCAGCCTTGGCTGCAGTGACTGTGAGATGGTGGAGTTCAGGATCCTGCATGGAGGAAGCAGGGCAACAAGTAGGACGGCAACTCTGGACTTCAGAAGAGTTAACTTTGAGCTCTTCAAGGACATGCTTGGAGGAATTCCTTAGGTCAGGGCCCTAGAAGGTAAGGGAGGTCCAAGACAGCTGGTGAATGTTCAAGCATCACTTCCTCCAAGCTCAAGATCGGTGCATCCCTATGAGTAAGAAATCAAGCAAAGGGGGCAGGAGACTTGCATGGATGAGCAAGGAGCTTCTGGCAAACCTCAAATGGAAGAAGGAAGCTTACAGGATGTGGAGAAATGGACAGGCCACTTGGGAGGAATAGAGCGATGTTGTCAGAACATGCAGGAAGGCAACAAGAAAGTCTAAGGTCTGTTTGGAACTAGATCTGGTAAGGGAGGTCAAGGACAACAAGAAGGGTATCTTCAAGTACATTAGTAGGAGAAGGATGACTAAGGAAAATGTGGGCCCACTGCTGGATGAGGTGGGTGCCCTGGTGATGAAGAGCACAGAGAACACTGAATTACTGAATGCTGCCTTTCACCACCAAGGCCGGCCCTCCAGTTTCCCAGACCCTGGAGGCAAGAGAGGAAGTCTGGAGAAAGGAAGACTCCCTTGGTCAAGAAGGATCACGTTAGAAATCACTTAAGCAAACCTGACATCCACAAATCCATGGGCCCTGACGGGTTGCAGCCCCAAGCGCTGAAGGAGCTGGCAGATGTTATTGCTAAGCCACTCTCCATCATCTTTGAAAGGCCATGAAGAACAGTAGAGGTGCCTGAGGACTGGAGGAAAGCCAATGTCACTCCAGTCTTCAAAAAGGGCCAGAAAGGGGGCCCAGGAAACTACAGGCCAGTCAGTCTCACCTTCGTCCCTGGAAAGGTGATGGAACACATCCTCCAGGAGATCATCTCTAAGCATGTGAAGGAAAAGGAGGCTATCAGGAGTAGTCAGCATGGATTCACCAAGGGGAAGTCATGCCTGACCAACCTGATACCCTTCTGTGATGGAGTGACTGGCTGGGCAGGCGAGGGGAGAGCAGTGGATGTTGCCTACCTTGACCTCAGCAAGGCTTCTGACACTGTCTCCCACAACAGCCTCCCAGGTAAGCTCAGGAGTGTGGGTCAGGTGAGCGGACAGAGAGGTGGATTGAGAACTGGCTGGACGGCAGAGCCCGGGGGGCTGTGATCAGCGGCGCAGAGCCTGGCTGGAGGCTGAGGCCAGCGCTGTGCCCGGGGTCAGTGCTGCTCCAGTCCTGTTCAACTCGCTCATCAGGGACCTGGACGCAGGCACAGAGTGCACCCTCAGCCAGTTTGCTGATGACACTAAACTGGGAGCAGTGGCTGATACCCCAGCAGGCTGCGCTGCCATTCAGCAGGACCGGGACAGGCTGGGGAGCTGGGTGGAGAGGAACCTAATGAAGTTCAACAAGGGCAAGTGTAGGGTCCTGCACCTGGGGCGGAACAACCTCATGCACCAGCACAGGCTGGGGGTTAACTGGCTGAAAGGCAGCTCTGTGGAGAAGGGCCTGGGAGTGCTGGTGGACAGCAAGCTGCCCATGAACCAGCAGTGTGTCCCTGTGGCCAAGAAAGCTGCTGCTATCATCCCGGGCGTGCATTAGAAGGAGTCTGGCCAGCAGGTCCAGGAAGCTGATCCTCCCGCTCTGCTCTGCCCCCGTGAGGCCACATCTGGAGTCCAGTTCTGGGCTCCCCAGTTCAAGAGAGACAGGGAACTACTGGAGAGGGCCCAGCGGTATGCTGCAAGGATGATGAGGGGAGTGGAGTGTCTCCCTGATGAGGAAAGGCTGAGACAGCTGCGCCTCTTTAGCCTGGAGCAGAGAAGACTGAGAGGGGACCTTATCAGTGTCTACAAATATCTTCAGGGTGAGTGTCCAGAGGATGGGGCCAGGCTCTTTTCAGTAGTGCCAAGCAACAGGATAAGGGGCAATGGCCACAAACTGAAACACAAAAAGTGAATATGAGGAAGAACTTGTTTACTTTGAAGGTGACAGAGTGCTGCAACAGGCTGCCCAGAGAGGCTGTGGAGTCTCCTCTGGAGACATTAAAAACCCGCCTTGGTGCAACTCTGTGCAACCTGCTCTAGGAAAATCTGCTTTAGCAGGGAGGTTGGACTAGATGATCCCCTTGCAACTCTGACCATTCTATGTGATTCACGCCCACTGAGGCCTATGGACACATATTTCCTGAAAGAAAGAGAAATATTTATTTTATTGCTTAATCACTTCAATTGTTATTAGGTAACGAACTGTACTTTTACTCCAAGGTATTATTTTGCTACTTCATTTTTATTATTCTTATTTTAACATTTTTTTAAACTTATTTTAACATATTTTAACATTTCAGATCTTCTTCATCTCTGAAGATACTTCTGTGGTATTTGAATGAGTTTTTATCTTACATTCAGGACAGACCACAGTGGACCTCTCTACAGGAGCCATTCCTGCCCTTCTGTCCCTACTGTGAAAAGATTTTTGTGAAACTCATAAAACAAGGCCATATCTATTGAGCTATATTATCTCTTTATTATGAAAGACCAACACCACATTCTTCAAAATTACTGGAATTTTATTTGCCTCAGGCTTATGATTTGCAACCAAAGACATTGTGCAAAGAAAGCAAAGATTAAGTACACTTTAGGGAAAAGGTGATAATCACACTGGTAACATAGAAGATCAGTCTCATGAAAGAAGCCATCCATTACACTATATAGATTGCAATATTCAATAGCATTTTTTTAACCCAACTTTTTTAACAGAGGAAAAAAAAATTAAGCCAAAGTTTACTGTAGACATAAATTTGATACAATTCAAAAAGCATTTTTTCTGAAGATCATCAAGCGTAAAGTGGAAAACTGTATATGGGACAAGGTGAATGAAGGCTAACTACTGTACATTTATAAGCTATTAAACAAAGTTGCATATGTACCACAGTGTAAAAAACTAGTACAGAACAAATAAAAACTTTGAAAACTGCCTGATGAAAAATAAAATAACCAGTGGCTTTTAATGGCTTCTCCTGGTTATCAATGCTACAAAAGACTTGGTTTTTTGCCTTTCTGATGCCACTGAAAAATATCGTGTCAAATGATAAAACCAGGCACAATCAAACCATTACCAAGTTACAACCAGGCCATAGAAATATACTATCAACCCACATTTTCCATCAAAAGCTTTTTTATGCTGTTGTTTTGTTTTTAAATCTTTTGAGGCCTGTTTGGTCACAATATGTTACATTTTTTCCTTTTTTACACCATGATATCATACGTTTGTCTGGCACTATCCTAAAGCTAATTTATAGAGAATGAGAATACAGAAACAATCCAAGGTCTATTTGACAAAATGAATTCACTGGGTGTAAGTAGGAGAAGGGAGAAGAGAAGGGGAAGGGGTCAGTTCTGCCAAGAAAATAAACCCTACGGATCACTCATCATCACTTCCGCTTGCTTCCGACTGGTCCTAGAGGTAAGAGACACAAGACAAGTCAGAAATTCTTTGCCAGCTATGCTGTGGAATTTGTTAAAGAAGGGGGAAAAAAAAAGAAAGTAAAAGGAAGAAAGGTGACAAACTGAAAAATGAAGATAACCTTTAGAAAGGTATTATGTTATCGAATACTTGTCTTTCATGACAATTCACTTAATTGCTGTAGACTTCTTTAGAGAAGGAAAGACACGGAGTCAGGAAGCACCAGACTCTTCCTTCTACCCAGACATAACTGGGAAAAGATCTGTTTTCATTTGTTGCACTAGTAGAAGCATCCACCAAAACACACCCAAAACAACCCCAAACCAAAAAAACCCCACATACACCCAAAAAAACCCCAAGCTAAGACGTTTTCATCTGTGGACAAAAGCAAACAGGCCATGAGATTTCAGTGTTCAATGAAATCAGGAACAGCTCCAAAAATAAGCTCCAAACTTCTTAGACTTCTTGTCTTTCAGCACTGGAACCAGATCTCATAAGCACACCCAGTTACAATTAACACCCCCTCCCAATTCTCTCAAGATGATCAATGCAGATTAAAAATATGCTGAAGCATGAATAGTTGAGAATTCTGACAGCAAGCAGGACAGGGTAGAGACGCAATCACTGCAACCACTTCCACAGTCTCAGTGAACAAAACTTACATTTTCATCTTGATCCTCATCACTATCATCATCACTCACGACAGGCTTGGCTTTTGCTCGGCTTTGCCTCTTCTTGCCTTTTCCTTTCTCCCGACTTTTTTCATCCTTCTTATTTAGCTTGATTTTGACTTTAACTGATTTTGCTGCAAAATTTTTAACAGCATATATGAACATAACTTTCACTTACCAACTTTTAAATCCTGTCTCTGTTCACAGAAATTCACCCCTGGTAGCAGCCTGAAAAGATACTACCCTCTGTCCTTTATTGGGACTGTGAAACAATGAAGCAGAGGTATTTGCTTTTATTTCTCTACTTCTTCATAGTTATAAGAATAATTTGTATTAAACTATAAAGAATAACTTTAAGTTGACCATACGCATCTGTTTCTCATTCTTGGAAAACAAGGTGTCTACAGGTAGCATACTGTCCTGTGAGAAGATGCACATCTAAAAATAACTTTCTTCCTTGCACAGATATGTTTATCTTTTGTACAAACAGAGTTCTTTTATTTTAAACCACAGAAATGCTAGGTGGAGGTGACTGCAAACTTTGAGTTGACATCTTTCTGAAGAACATGTTAAACTCCTGATTCCAGAATATCCACTCATTTCCAAATGAACTGCTGAAGTTGCATGCTTTGCACACCCACCTGACATACTTGTAAGAGTAGCTTAGGGCCAAGTACTACAGTTTCTGTAACCTGGCAGATGGGGCAGCTGGAGAGTAAGGACATACTGGGTGGCAGAAAGTGGAATGAAGGGATTCCTCCTCTTCCACTGTATCATGTTTCCAAGTCTGCAGGGACTGAATGAGTGTCACCTCCTGCTTCTGAAACAATCAGGAATTCCACTTAGTCCTTCTTACACTGAAGAACATTTGTAACATCTTCTGGTTCTTAACCAGGTCATGAGTTTTACATGTCACACCATGCCTGAAGGTTGACCACCCATGGATAAACACTATCTCCAACCTTTCCAGGCACCGCTATTTACAAATAACATGAATGGCACTAGAAGGGCTTATAAACACTCGTGGACAGTCAGATCTGCTTCCACAAAGCACCTCTGTGGTGTGTTTCTTGCTTAAAAATGGTCTACTAAACTTGAAGAAGTATAGCCAGAACATACAGACAAAAGACTTAAACTAAATGTTAACACCAAAAGTAGCAAACTTAGTAAGAAGTTACTTTCACTAATGTAAACCAGAACTTTAGAATCAGTCTCCATGCAGAAACTATAAAACCTCCCCTTCTATCCCAAGATGTACTTTCTTTTTGGTATTTAGCAGGGGACTCACATTCTGATTCTGATTCTTCTTCTTCATCATCCTCTTCATCATCATTGCTTTCATCCTCGCTTTCTTCTTCTTTGGCAATCTTCTGTCGTGCACTTTTGAACACAGACTGAAGAACAATGGAATCCTCATAGATCTACAGTATGAACACAAACCTATGTCAGAACTGTAAGGTCAAGCAATATCTAAAATTCCAAGCATAGACCTTAATTTCCAGTGCAAACCCAGAGTATACAGGCTTTTCAAATACTGAGCAACCACGCTTGCTGCCTGAATTTTTCATGCTCTAGTTTGTCAATAGTAAGTCACAAAAATACAATTCATAATATATAAGGGTGTTTTTCTTATTATTTTCACTACCACAGGAACTACTGTGTATTTTCATTAGATCATAACAGCCTTAAAAAAACCTGTCAAAGCAACAAACTTCAGCAGTTAGCACCTTAATTAAAAAATGGGTTATAGTCTAGCAGTACAGTTGCTAATGACAAATGCCTAACCCTCATGTTAATTATCCTTAGTTTTTTCTGAAATATAAAGTGGTTACAAGGAAAATAATTTATCCTAAGCAGCTTATCCCTTCCTCTCAGGTCTAAAAAGACTGAAGAGTGTGGGGGCTGGGAGGTGAGGGGGAATCAGTGCTTGTTCTAAACTCAGCACCTGTTCTCAAACATTCCATAGCTTGCTGAGTATCTTGGGTACATCTGATTTTCTCTTTAACCTCAATCATGAGAGGACTCCCAAGAGTATGAGGACTACATTTGGCTTGTAACACATTTCTCAGGCTAACAGAGTAAAAATCTTGTTAGTCTTGCTGAGCATCTGGTCCTTTGTGATCATAACATGAACTTTTCAAATCGCTGAGGTGGCATGGAGGATAAAAGCCTCAGAACAGAAAGTCTGTCTCTCCCTGAAAACCCCTCATAAGGTTCCAGCTCAGATGGAACTGCTTTGCTCCAAGGAAAAGCAGCATGCATCATACTAACAGAACAAACATGTAGAATTTACTTCAAGTCACTGTGTACTTAAACAACTGCCTGAATTAGCCTTTTGGTTTTGGGTGCACACACAAATAATTAGTTTACTGAAGTAAACTGGCACCTCAGAGCAAAGGTGGACCTGAACTGTTCTTTGTAATAAAAAACGGAGAACTGCTGCAGAAGTACCCCACAATTCACTGGAAATCAAAATGAATGGCATGAAAATTTACCAGAAAGAAACCTAAAAAAAAAAAATATTCTTACATACAAGTTATTTGGGCTTCATGCTATAAAAAGTAATACTAACTCTGGTAATTAATGTTGTGTCCTGATTTTAGCTGGGGTACAGTTTACCTTTTTCTTCATAGCTGGTACAATGCTCTGTGTTTGATTTAATATGAGAATAAGGTTAACACACTAATGTTTTAGTTGTTGCTAAGCAGTGCTTACACTGAATCAAAGACTTTAAGTTTCCCCTGTTCTGCCAGTGAACAGGGGCACAAGAAATTTGGAGGCAGCAGAACGAGGACAGCTGACCCAAACTGGCCAAAGGGATATTCCATACCATAAAGCATGATGCTCAGTATACAAGCTGGGGGGAGCTGGCCAGGAGAGGCCAACTGGTGATCGGGGACTGGCTGGGTCAGTAGGTGGGGAGCAATTGTATTGTGCATCACTTAGGTTTTTTTGGTTTTTCTTTTGGGTTTTATTCCTCTCTTTCTCTTTCTACTTTTCCTTATGATTATGATTATTATTTCAATTATTAAATTGTTCTTACCTCAGCCCACCATTTTTCCCTTTTTCCCAGTTTTCCTCCCCATTCCACTGAGGGACAGGGGGTAGCGCGTGAGCAGCTGTGTGGCACTTAGTTGACAGCTGGGGTTAAACCACAACATGCTGGTATATTGGAATAGAAAATAGCACTGTGGTAGTCTAACACAGGTCGGGTTATTTCCAAACAGAGCAGCGATATGTACTGAACACTGCTGCCCAAACTGGATTATTCCCGTCAGTTCTACCACCTCTGCTAACAAGAGACCAGTTTCCCATTATCGACTTAAGTCATTTTGATGAGAATAATTTCATTATCTTTCCCATTTAGCTACTGATTTTTCTTTGCCTCTTTTTACCTCCTTTACCAATTCCTACCATTTTCTGAAGTCTCAGTGATACTTTTTGGTATTAGCTTTCCTTCACTTTTTTTTGTTGCATTTCTTATTCTTAGATATTTATAGCTGTTTTATTGCTATGTTACTAAGCAGTAAACTGGCAACTTACATTTGGACATGTAACAAAATTTTGCCCCACACCTCCTACCATCATTAATTTTCTTATTAAAATATATTTTTTTAGCTCATTTATTTATAGTTTGTTTCCATTAAATGGCAGACAATAAAAATACTGCACGTACATAGTATGGAAAACATATTATATCTCAATATAGTGAAAAAAATCACAAATTTATGAGCTGCATTCAACAATCCTGCATAATTGATTACAGCTCAATTTAATTTTTAATTCTAAAATTTTAATATAAAATCCTTAGTTTAACTAAGAGTCATCAGTAATGTTTAGGAATTTGAAGGATGTATTACTATTGGCAGCATAAGCCTTCAGCTTACTTTTACTTCTTCTAGCATTCTTTTTTTCCTCTTGCACATTACAGGAGTTGCCTTCATGTTTTCTGTTTCAATTTGATATTGTGTTTGCATGACACCACTTGCACCTCATCTATAAAAATCATCACCCATGACTATGCTTCACTGTATTCTAAGACAACTTTCTTATCTGTCATCCAGCTTTTGTAGTCTTTCCTTCTGTGTAGGTGTCCTGTTCTGAATTCACAGCACTGAGGACATTCATGTGTGTAAAACATCTGTTTGAGATGAGAGATTTTGCCTTCTAAACCTAAGACTCATATGGGATTTACTATTACTGTCTCTTAAAATGGACACTGATGTTTGACATTAAAAAAATAATAAATAAATTACCAGAGGGTTCAGAGAGTATTAAACGTCATACAGAAAGATTTACTGCTGGACAAACCTTGAATTTGTATCTTCCATTAGCAGAACCGAAGAGTTCACTACAAAGTATTTTCCCAACATCCCATCCTAAGCTGTACCGTTACATCTGCTCCTTCTCTTGTTCACTGTAGTAAACCCAGGCTGGTGTATCACTCTACATGCACTCCCTTTTACCATAGATTCAAAGTCTTACAGTAGCACTAAGCTACACACAGATCAGAAAAAAACCACCTGATCTCAGAATCAGAGTAAAAACCAATTTCTCTGTGTGCACACACTGCAGCTGTGTCCAGTGAATTCTGGATGATTCTAATAACTCAGGCATTTTTCTCTAGCCCAAGTAACAATGCAAACACAGGGTTTATACCATAATATAATAATCCACAAGCACTGAAAACATTAGGAAGGGGAAACCTGTATGTTTAACTCAAAGTGGTTCAGACCTGTGATCCCTCCAAATTGAATGTCTGCGCATTGTGACACAGCAACATGACATCTTTCTCCAAGTCTCCAAGACTCCGATACTTATGGTTGCGAATTCTTTCCTGTTGCATTTGTTGAGGAAATGAAGAGAAGTATGGATGGACAGTGGTGCAGAAAGAAAAACAGCAGACAGGACACTGAATTAATATTTCAGTTCAACACTTTAAAAGCTTTCTCTAAAAATTTCACCTAAGCACCTGTTTAAAAGAAGCAAAGTCTTAAAACATATTATTATTACTCAAAAAAGTACACCATGATAATAGAATAAAAATTAAGCAATTGCTGTGTGAACTGGTAAAGACAAAAGTAACAGAAATGGAACTCTTTACCAAAAGAGTTCCAGTTTCTTCTTTTTACCACAGAAACAAAGTAAGCCATGACATGAATCAAAGTCATAGGGTTATGACATCATCTGACATGCAACAAGCTGCCTAAACCTCATCTGCCAAAACTGTGTTTGGATCTGACCTGGCTGCTTCAAGATGTGATGCTAGTTTAGGGATGAATATACTCCCCTAGAGCCATTAAACACTGCAAACACTATGTTTTTACCAAAGATGTGCTTCAGATTCACAATTAAGTCTTTTGCAAAAAGACAGTGAGATGTAGTCTCTGAAAGCGTCATTCATGTCACACTGTTAACATTTTTATTTGACTTTGAAATCACAGTGATATACTGCAATATATGCTAAACAAAACTCCTAATAAGGTGTGTAACAATGTTTAAAATCTAAGCCACAGATACAGGTACATGCAATATTCATGTTGTAATTTTAATGACAACTTCATACTCACCTCTCTGTTCAACAAAAAGAAATGGAGGCATTTCCACTTCCAAAAAAGGTTCTTACCTTTATCTTTTTGAAGTCCACTGGCTTCCTAATCAATTCATAATACTCTGGTAATTCTTTCCTAGATGGGAGCTGAATGAAAACTTCACTTAACTGCCTTCCTGAACTGTTGAGAAAAACAAACCCATAATGCAGAGAATTACTACAACTTTCTCACAAAACATACATATACAATCTAATCATAAGAAAAAAAGAAAAATAAAACCACAATTTTTTCTTTCAAATAATCTGAAATTGAACCCTGCTCTGATTTTTTTAATTTGATACAGATAATTAATTTACAATTTAAAACATACCCTTTCTGCTGTTGACCTAACATATCACCATCATTATAGGATCATGTGTGTGTAAGAGGCTTTATGGAAGCAGAATCAGGATTTGAATCTGAATTCTGTAGTGGTTTGCCAAGTACAGTCTTATCCTTTTCTCAATTTTGTTTTATAATTTTTAACAAGTGTCCCTCCTGCCACTTTTTTATCTTCTCCTATGTCGCTTTATACCTCCTTGTCTAGCAAAACATTTGTTCATATGATTTCCATTATACTAGATGCTGATTTCTATTAGACTAACTAGACCCCAAAAAAATTATTAACTACCACCAATAACCCTTAGGTTTTTAAGAAGATGGCTGTAACTGTATGGAAAATCTCTGCTGCCACTTGTATGTCTTCAGTCATTTGAAATAAAGTGATGGGTTATGTGAAAACCTTTCATACTCTAGGAATATTGCTTATCACTTACAGGCGTTCAGAATTTCTAGGATTTCCAGATTTCCCATTGTTCATCCTTTATTAATAGCTATTTTAACACTTCCAAATTGAGGGTTTTAAAAAATCTTATTTGTGGTTTCCCAAATAATACATGGTTATAAGTCACCTGGAGAGGAAATGTGTTGATGGCCCTGCTCCATGTACATGTCATTTTTCTCACGGACAAAGTAGCAGGAAAAAGCTCTGCTGAAAGGAACTGTAAGTCACTGCACATAACATTCACAAGTATTTCCCAGCCCACATTCACCTCCTTCCTTCTCTCACAGCTATTCCAAAAGGCACTGTTTTCTCATTTGCATCTTTGGATGGTAACTCGGGGATACCAAACCTTCACAGGAGTTGGGCAAGCAGTCTGCCAAGTCCTGGCCTCCACCTAAGCTTCTCTCTTGCAGTCACCTTCCACAGTAGCGTGGGATCTTATCTGACCAATTAAACTAATACTGAATCGAAAGTTAACTGACGCAACTCTGCTACAGAGGATGATAAAAAGCACAGAACAGCTCTGCCCTTTACAGAAGTCATGAATGCCTACTATATCTTAGGCATTGCTTAGAGCCTAAAATAGCATCAGAATTTGAGGAGATACTGATTTCCTTATGGACCTGACAGACCTACGAACAAGTATGAATACACAGATTTTCCTTATTTCCCAAGTAGCTGTTGCTCACCTAATCCAAGTTTTCTTATTGTTCTCAGTTTAGTCCTGGGACACCGCTGATCCTTACATACACCAGAGAGGACAATAACATAAATGTTCTAATCACAGCTTGCTTAATCAGTGTTGTTCAGCCAATATCCTGGGTGCCAACTGGCAGCTAGTGTATTCTTCCATCCAGTGCAAACCTGGAAACTAAAAGCTTCTCTCATCCTGAACACTTTTGTCTGACTTGCAGCAGCAGAAGCTGTTCCCCTTGCCTGCTTAGCAGCAACTGCTAGGCTGCCTTCTAGATTACAGCAATATTATGGTGCATGCATGGACACACTTCTGGGTTGTGCTACTGCCTGATGAGACAAGGTGATGTACTGTGCATGTCTGTCAGGGAAGGTGAGTGAAGTCTGTCTACACCATTGGGGTGTACAGCTATTGGGGTTGATACCCCAACAGACTACCTGCTCCTCAAAATCCAGGCAGTTACTGGCAATTTCACCCAACAGATCTAATTTACTTGGGAAGCAACCTATTACCAAAACAGAGGAAATCATAAGATGACCAGATAATTATCATTCCAAATGTTACTACTTCTCTCCTACCAGCAAATAACTGTGAAACTTAGGCCATGGCAACTCCCATCTCCTATGGTACTGATTCACACCAAAGAGACAAATTCATTACTTTCATACTTCCCCCGTCAAAGTGGGAGGTATTTATATTATGGATTTAAAGGCAACAATCTTGTTAATGATCTATGTTAGTGACTATGTCATGCCACATGACAGAACTTGTCGTCCTCTCAGACAGTCCTCTCAAAGAGAAACTGGAAGCAATACATGAAAAAGCAATGGACTAAGTACACACTACAGAACTAAATTAACATGTGTTTCTAATACTTCACAAACTGAGGACTGTATTTGTTTTTTGTTCAAAAAGAGAAGTGTTGAGCACTCACATCTGCAACTGGGATCAAGGAAATTTGTTCCAAATCAATAGAACATCACTAAATACTCTGAGAAATCACATCTCTGGTGTCTTAAATTTTAAGTTTCTGTTCTTCATTTGTAAAATGAGACTAAAATGTTGCAAAAAAAGTTCAGTATCCGCAAAATATTCAGACTTCTTATGAGCATTACAAAGGAGCCCAGGGAGTATTCAGCCATTCATTAAGTGATCAGTATATCCAAGGCACTGGTGCTGTAGAAAAGCAAAGCAAAGCAGTACACTGCTGCACCATTACACAGCATACTGTAATGTACCTTCCTGATGGAATCACATTAGGTTCAAACCTTTTTTGTCTTATATCCTATTTTTCTCTATGCTTAAGTTATTTTAATAAATCTGTCCAGTATACCAACATAGGATAGAGATGTAAGTTAATCCTTTAAAAAGTTTGGTTGTTTTTTTTTCTTTCTTTCAAATCTTTCAAAAAACCTACGAATCTGGATTTGGTATGCAGAAGGACTGAGTTATTGCTGTGTTTTCAACTTCAGCAGCTGTGTTGGTGGTTTGTTGTTTTTTTTTTTAACAGAAATATCTATTTGAGAAAAATTATTTAACTACTGATGCTAGTGTTCCCTCAACTATGCTTCAAAGTCTAACAACAAATAGAATGATTTAAGTATAAAGGAAATGTCTAATAAAAATTGATTTTAATCAAATTTTAAAACATGTTTAGCATATTTGTCCTATTAAAAAAGCTTGTGATCATTATAGAGGTTTTCATCTCATGGCTATATAATTTTTTTCCCTCCTTTTACATAGACCCACCCACATACTGTATTTTATATGAAAAATATAACAGTAGTAAATTATTAAACAGCAATATCCTATTTTCAAGATCTGAATCTAGCCAACTACAATTTGTTCACACATTCTATTAGACTAAGAATGCCACAGAACACCTTTAAGCTTTTGCTTGATGTAATTAATTACTGAGAATCACTTAAGGCCATGAAAGAAATAGCATTAAGGGCATGAAATATGCAACAGACATAAGACTAGTGTCTAGTCAGATCAATAACAGCTTACTCTGTTCTATCATTTTTATAGAACCTCCTCTCACAAAAAAAAATTATCTTCTGCTCCTTTTATATAAGTGCTTCTATACTGTAATTAATGGTCTTTTCTTACATAACCTCAAATGGCTGTGTTGTGGGTATAATAGGAGAAAATTAGTAATTACTAATGCAACTCTGATTTTAATCCCTGTC
This sequence comes from Falco peregrinus, assembly GCF_023634155.1. Lineage (NCBI taxonomy): Eukaryota > Metazoa > Chordata > Aves > Falconiformes > Falconidae > Falco > Falco peregrinus. The sequence goes on from NC_073739.1 coordinate 55,947,336, forward strand.
CCCACTTTTGTAATTAGAAAATAATAACCACAACTACCACCACATAAAAATCATGCACAGTAAAAATCACTTATGGTTGCTTAGCAACTAGCAGGATACATGCTGAAGGGAAGAAGGACTGGAATAAATTAAAAGACCCGACTGCAAAAGAACTGTGAGTGACAGTTCACTGCTACCGCATCAGCTCAACATGCTAGTCTTATGTGTGCACACATAAAAAAAAAAACAGCTTGCATGCTGTGCAAGTTATAAATCATCAAGAAATACCGTTTCTTTTCTTTTGCTTAAAAAAGTATTTGTGCTCAATGTTTCTGATATTCTCTCATTTTTGTCAAATGGCTTACGAGAATGTATTTCCACCCATTTAGTCAGTATTCTTCAGTGAAATTAAATGCAGGAACAATTAGGCCTCATTTGTACAAGACTCCTTTTTTATTTATTCTCCCTGTAGCGGACCCACTCAGTATTAGATCAAGACTTGAAATTTAGACAAAGTATGTAAATAGCGCTGATAAATAACCCAGAAAGTATTTGAAAAACAGAGGCTGTTACAAACATTTAACAAAACGTGGCCTTGGGAGAAGGTACAGATGCCATAAATACTCAGGCTGGGGCATAACAAGATAAACTCCAGGAGAAGAAATGGTTAATGAGACCAAACAGAAAATTACTTGAACTATGTGTGAGCTACCCTAATCAGCATACTAAAAGATCCACCCTCGAGCAAAGAAAGCTCTCCACTAACAAAGCCCCCTCCCCATAAAACATGCGTGGTGGAAAAAAAAAAAAAAAAAAAAAAAAAAAGAGAGAGAACACTGTACCTTTAAATGGAGACTAGGCTTGTAAGAGACAATGAGACTCAAGTGTGACTAAATCTAATTGTAAACAGTTGTCTGGAGTGTATAAAGTGTTTTAGTATGTTTTAAGGGGTGTGCTAGCTTTGTGGATTTACCACCTATCAGCCGTCTCTGCACAGATGTGCAATAAGCAAGTATCCTGGCTCTGTGTGCAAGACGGGGTGAAGAACTCCGTTTCTGAGACAACATCCCTAGTGGTATGTGGCCAGAAGCAAGCTGCTACTGACCTGTCAAAACTACTACCTCTGTTGATACCCTTTCTCCTTTGGAATCAAAATGAGACACAATATGAGGCTGAAACTGCAAGACATTCTCATATTTCTGACATATTTCACACTTTCACCAAATACTGAAATTCAGTTTAGAGTGGGTGGAATGAAAAGTCCTCACCCTAGTCTGAGAGCTCACAACCAGAAACACAGCGCACAAATTACAACTCCTAAACGAACTGAACTCAGGAGGAAGTTCTCTAAAAAAAGGTATGTGTATGCCAGGAGAGTTAGAAGGGCTTGCACAGCAAGGTGGTTCCTTTGTATGTAACAACTTCCAACAGTAACCCAGCTGGAGAATGCAGGAGAGGATTCATTTTCATTAAATGTATTTAATGGTTCTTCCTTTCTGGAAGTGCAGTAATACATGGTAGACCTGTCCCCATCACTGAAATGGAAGTGGGTAAAAGTACTTAAAAATGTAATTCTTTGTTTTGGTGTATGGTTATACACTCCATAACTTTGGCTTGGCTATAAATAAGAATTATTTGCTTTGTGTGTTGAATATTCAAGTGTACCAGTTGGCATAATTAATTACTAGTTAGATTAGTAATGGCCAATTACATTACTCACCATTTTACAACAGCTAAAAACTAGCAACTTGAGAAAACTGCTGGAAATAATCTGAACAAAATTAATTCCACATACACTGAAAATGCTCTCTCCCTGAGCTATGTCCTGTCAAAATCAGAATACTATGGACACAAATTTAAACATTTTTGCTTTAATGATGCAGTGATCAAAATGCTAAGCACCACAAATGGGAAGTCTCTTGCCAAGCAGGAAGCATGGGGAGGGCACAACAACTTTGCTCTCCAACTTTCTTAGCAGCTGTTTCTTATTAAACTGTGGTCAACAGCCACCTGTTATGGGAAGGAAGCTTTGTGAAGTTAACTGGCACACAATGCAGGTCCTTACTCTAAGTCTCACAAACAGAGCAGAGAGCAGATAGATCACAAATGAAAATCACTCTATAGAGCATCATCCTGGGACTCTCAAAGTCAGCTGTTGCTATCTAATCAAAGCTAATGCAAACTAGCAGTGGCATCAAATGGGAATCTATACAGGAAACATCAAACTGATGCAAGACAGAAGAGGATAGTAGATTTGTAGGGAAGCTGAACAATTATAAGGTATGAAGTATAATTCTTTTTCTCCACTTAATTTTAACAACCAGGAAAGGGAAGCTAAGCTTACAGCCTATTTTCCTCTGAAATAAAAAATAAAGGAAAACCTTCTAAAGAGGAAAAAAAAAAAAGTCTGGAGGGCTAAGCCTGCATGTACCTGATGCAAAATCAGCAGCTGGGGCTCACATTTGGTATAAAAATTCCTTATTCTTAAAAGAAAAAAAAAAACCCAAACCAATAAAAGATGAAAATCTAAATAAAAAGCTTGAACTGCACTAAGGACATGACAATGATGAATTGTAATTTTACCTCAGTGCTAACTTCCACTGTCTTGCATGGAGTTATTTAACTGGGGTTTGCAGTAGCTGGTTATCTACCTCTGAATTTCCTTTTCAAAGAATCATAGGTTGCACACTAAGCATTAACCTCAAATGTTGCTAATTAGTCTCTTTAATCTTATTTTGACCTTTATGTAATAATTGTGTGGCTCAAACTTCAGTTTACTAAAGTTTATTGTTTGCATTATTGTAGCTTCTAGCTTTCCAGCCGATATAGCAATCCAGCCTATTTTGTTAGATGCTTTTTAAATAAGGAAGCAGAAGACTGAACTTGTCCCCAAACATCTACAACAGAAGCCAAATACAGGACAGTTAGAAAAGTATTTGGAGGCTCCTTCCCTGCACCAACATTATACAGAATCACCACACAAAAGCAGCCAACTGGTACTCCAGATTTTTGTTGGCGCTATGGAAAAATGTATTGGTTTTTTTTTTTTTTTTCCAAAAGAAAGATTTCAACAAAAACAGAGAAGTGGTTCTGTATTTACAAGGAGCTCTTCTCAAAAGCATGGGGAAACATGAGATAAAGCACATAGTTTCATTAGTTCAGCAACACATTCTCTTGATTTGGGTTTTTTTTTTTTTTTGCCTGTTGGCTTACTAACTGCAACAAAACTTACCGAAGATTTTTGACAAATTAACTCAGGCCAAAGTCAGTAAGATTTTCGATGGGTATCACCTGACCACCTTTTGGGACACAATCAGCCATCTATGGTCCAGATCAGCCCTCTGGACTTTCATGAAGTAGAGATGAAGCACCTATTAGCACTGAAAATTTAAGCTAAAGATGATTTCAAGCATTCAAATATTAAATACATGAAAAACCTTTTTTTTTTTCCCCAGATGAAGCTCAGGGCCTGCTTTTCTTCCAATTAACCTGTCTCTCTATACTTGCCCCAGTTGCGTTCACTCACACAGGAGCCCACAGCTGAATAAACATGAGGCCCCAACAAAGCTGAGGGGTTCCAATGCCTAAAACCCACTCAACAATAAAGCTGCAAGTCTTGAAAGTGTTCATCTAACTCTAGAACCCAAAGATTTTAAGATATTAAAGCTTCCTGATGCCTAAATTTGCAATTCCATTCTGTCCCAGTTTTCATAGGATTGGGTGGTTTGATGCTAGCTCACGTAACAGAACACAAGAATTTGGAACTCTTCAGCATAGCTCATTGCACTGAAGATTTCAGTTTAACAGGCATTTTTAGTTCCTAATAGAATAGAGCTCCATATACTTTTTAAAGTGGGAACCAATTCTGTCTTCCACAGATGTGGGCTCCTGGGAAAGGGAATAGTATGCCTTGTCACTGCATTAAATAGCACAAAAGAGTTAACTTGTTTGATAGAGAACAGATACAAACTTCCTGGGGCATAAGTGACAGGAAAAAATCTTTTCCCCAGTAACTATCAGTAGCTATCCCGTACTGCAGGCTAGCAGAAGTAACACTGCTTGTTATTTTAAAAATGAGAAGTATGTAACCTGACCAGAAGTGCTCAGCTTCAGGTGAAGGCTCAAGGCCAGGGGTCCAAAATGAAGAGAAGCTTCCTTGCAGCCCTGACTGAAATACATGAACTTAAACACTTCTCTATTCTCAGTTATTCTATTAGTTAAGAGTCACAGCAAGCTGAATACACTGAAATTGTAGTCAGCTTTCTGCTCATCATGTTCATTGCTGTGAATCCTGTTCTGATGCAATACACTCTTTGATGTTAGAGAGAGCCCACAGATCACAGAATGCTTGATTTCAACAGTTATGTGCCAAAGAAGTCAGGCATCGAAGCTCTGTGTGCTTCACCAGGTACTGCCCAGGTTAACCTTGTACAGGCAGACCCAGAACAGCAGCTGCAAATAAAGAAGTGCAACTTCCCATTTCAAGTCACAGACTGAAAGTTTAACATGCAAAAATTACATCATTACACTTACGCAGGTCACAATGCAAATACTTCCTGATTTTCTCTGAATGCATTTAATATTAATTTAGCTTATGGTTGCTCCTTATATGATTTAAGTAATTCAATGTACAGCAAAAAAAGCGGTAAGTACAAGGAAAGTTTTACTGATTTTTGGTAAATAGAGTTGAGTTTAAAAATACAACTTTCTCAAACAAGTTTAATTCAAAGATGCCACTAATGCTCTGTTTGTTCTTCATGAAGCATTGATGATTTTCAGTTCAAAAACCTGCAAAACTTAAAACTTCAAATGATATTTCAGATTAGCAGCAATATTTTTTCCTAAGGCATTGAGCATTTTCTTACATTGAAAATAGGGATTTCTTGATAAACAGGCTTCAATTTCAGCTGCAGACAACATACTATGCTCAGTATTTCTACAGTTTTCCCTGTGGCAGCTCAGAGGCACATGGTATGAGCCCTACATTTTTGGGGCAGTCTTTCAGGTCATGGGTTCTCACCATTAATGTTAACTCGCATTGATAAATCTGGAGCTATGTATTTGAAAAGATTAAGCTTCAAACATGCTGTACCACTGAACTGAAGGAAAATCCCACTCAAGGTAAATGTTCTTAAGTACACCTGAGCAGAATTATTTCATTTCTAAGCAGGAGCTTCAAGCCTACTTGAAATACAAATTTCAGTAACTTCCTATCAGATGAACTTTAAAAAACCCTCCACAAAGAGTCAGACTTAAAGGATCAGGCCCTACATGGAATTACTTTTCAGAAATGCTTTGTTAGCAAATCCTTCTAAAAACCAAACCCAAAAAATAAACCTGTTGAGAAATGCAGAGAGGTGTATCAACAGAAGAGGGAGAGAGCACATGCAACACAGAGAGACTGTCTCCAACTCACCTATCCTTGTAGTTTACCACAGTATCAATGATAGCATTCATTTGTTTGGTCAGTTTGGGTGGGTTGGGTGACAACTTCTCTGCAGGAGGTCTGCCTCTTCTTTTCTTTCCTTTCTCTCCGTCCTCCTTCCCAGAATCTTTATCCACATTTCTGCGTCTCTTCCGTTTTTTAAGCCGAACTTCCTCTTCCATTTCTTCCAAATTGCCGTCTTCAATTGCCTGACAACCAGGGATTAAAAAAAGTATGTTTTAAACAAAAGAGATACTGCAAAGGGAAATAACAAACTATGTAAAAACAAAAAACCAGCCCCACAGGATGCAGAAAACTCAACTCAAAATGTTCAGCTCATTTATAAGTAAAACAAGAAACTGAGTTACTGGCAATCAGAGAGACACTAAATATTAACTTGTTCTAAGAATCCCACTATCATCTAAATAAATGAATGTTTAGCTGAACCTTGAATTCCACACCTTTCTCGCTCACAGTTTCACGCACAATAACGGCCTCTGGTACTGTGTCAGTTAAGTGTACAACAAACATAGATTGGTTCACATCAGCGGCAGTTCTGGTTTATGTAGTTCCATGCAAAACAGACTCTGATTATCACATGTTTTCAAACAGGACAGTCCAAACTATGCTTAGTTCCCGAAGCCAGATCCCACACAGTTCTTTGTGCACAAAAGAACACACAGATACTTTATGCAGTAATGTCTCAACTTCTCTTCCAAATAGTTTAAGCAACTTCCAAATCACCTAAGTGTTAAAACCACCTCTAAAATGTATCATTGTCTTCTAGAATAGTAACCCATAGGCAGAAGCACTGACACTACAGTGTCTTGCTGTGAAAAGCACTCATAATATGGGATGAAAAAAAACCCCAACAACCAAACACAAATGGAAAACACCAACCAAACGTCCCCAAACAAACAAACAAAAAAACCAACACCAAAACACCAAACCGCACACACAGTCACAAACAATGAACACTAGTTTCAGTTACCTGGAGGTATGCTTTTAACCAGACCCAGCAGCACCATGCAGAGGGATAAAAAAAAAAAACAAAAAACAAAAACTCTACAAAAAACCAAACGAGGAATAAAGGAAACCTGTTCACATAGTGACTATCAGATCCATGTGATAAAGCAAGATGCTGAACTTTTCTTGATTTGGGAAAGCCAACAAAAGAAAAGAAACAAAAATACTGGGTCATAAGAGAACTGAAATTAAAAATAATTTTTAAAAAGCAACAAAATATCTTAAGATTATGCTTTCTGATTAATGATTTCTCAGAACATAACTGATGTTGATATTTGTCCCTTTTGCCTCTCAATATTGCCTTAAGTACATGCAAATGCTAATCAATCCTTTCTCGTAGCTGAAAGAGCTCTAATCATAAGGCAATTACCTTCATTTCTCCACAGCACCAAACATGGCTAATATTTATGATCATGTGAGCATAACCATCAATATAAAAAGAGTGATCATAGCCCAGACATAATTTTTCTCAATTGTGTACAATGTCTCTTGAAAAACGTTTTGTGAACAAAACCTGATGCACAACAAAACAACCTGACATGTTAAAAACACCAGTGGGATTTCAAAATCTGTTTCCTATGCACACTCCGATGTGCAAATCCACAGAACAAACACAAACGCAGAATCCTGAGGGACAGCCTGAAACTAGGCCTTAATAATCAAAAGACAATTTACATCATGCTTCCACAGCGTTCAGATAACCACTATGAAGGAGGCTTGAGATCTGATGAGTTAGGAAGAAACGAGAAGGAAAATAATAATCTGCACACAAATTCATTAATATTCATTTGGCTAAAGCAGGACACCCACTATAAACCACTGCAGCTAACGAAGAAAAGGAAATTTCTCTGCATATCTTGGAAGCTAGAAAAGCTAATAATAAATACAGCATGCAAGGCTGTCAACAGTTAATGTCATTGCTCTCCTTAAGCACTCAGTTGTACATTGAAATACGGAGAACACCGACTTCTGATGTGTTACACACCTACACATGCCTGTGATGTCGTTCTACTGAATCTTCAAGACGGCAATGAAAAAGGATATTTACCTTACCACTATCAGCAGGCCGGCTATCGGAAATCACAGTTAGTGGGGATAAAATTAACAAGCCAGCAAAGCAGCGAGCTGCTAGTCTCTTCATCAGCTGATCAGGAAAAAAAAGAGAGCTGGGGAAAGGCTATGTTTTCATATACAAGTAATTTTATTTTACTGAAAATTTAATACTGAAAGGATTGTGGATACTCAAATCTGCTGTTTCATTCTACCTACTACAAGGCCTGAAGCCTTCCTCCTTCAGACTGCTTTAATATTGACAACTACTTATCATATTTCTCCCCTTATTATTCTAGGCATCCAAATGAGATTTTTAGCTGGGCAGTTACTGCTTATTGTTAGCATTTTAATTATAATATCACAATTAGACAATTTAATGTATGATTTTAAAACTGCAATAGGTTGCATGCATTTTAAAGATGCATTTATTACAGAAAATGTATTCCTATTGCTCTGCAGTGAATAGATCTGGTTTTGGCTATTGAAACTGGCAAAAAAAATATCTATTCTGATTCACAAGAAATTAAAGAACCAAACCAAGTTATCATCTTGTTAACTTTGGTAACATTTTGTTGTCCTTCAGAAAACTGCTATTCACTTAACTAAAATTTATTTATATTTTTGCTTGCTTGACAAATTTTCTACCACCAAAAAAATAACAGTGGCGTTGTCATCACAGTTTACTAACATCTAATTTTAGAATTCTGCATAAAATTTGTGCTTGGAGTAGGCAAAGTTTTGGAAAAGGATATCAGCACAAAGAGAAAAGGTAAGTAAAAAGGGGTTTTTATATATATATTACATATAGCATTGTAGTAAAGACAAAAAATAAAAACCCAAGTAAAATAACATAGCCTCTTGCACTCTAAAAATCAGTGACAAGCAGATAGCACATTAATTCCTAGCATACTATAGCAAACAAATATTAAACTCTCTGCTTAGCTAGTATCAATTGATTACTATACTCCGCTTTCAAAAATTTATACACATTAATGTAAACTCGGACAGTTTTCCTTAATCTAAGACTTCAGTGACACCACTTGAAAATCAGTGTGACAACACCAGCAGTCCAAAAATGTTGTTATTGTGACTGCTAACATTAGTTCTCAAATGGAAATTTTTTATTTTGTATATAAACAGTAATATTTAAAACTAAACCTATATGAACTATGCCACCTCTAAAGATGGCTTAAAACTGTATCACACAATTATCAGAGATATTAATGCTCTGTATGTACATCCACACATATGATCCATGCATGTGTATATGAGCAACAAAATATTTATTAAACTAATTTTTTCTGAGCTCTTTGTTTAAAAAGCTTTACTATTCTAGGGCTGAAGTGCCATACTGAAAAGAATGCCCTTCCAAACCTTTACCAGTACGATAATGATACAAATCCCAGACACAAATCTCCAGTTCCTGACAGATGATGGGCTATGTGAGAGTACAAGATAGCACACACACATCTCCCATGCTCAAACGCCTCTAGATTAGTGAGGTGAACAGCAAGGGTGTGAAGGAAAATAGTACAAAAATAAAAATTTAACACTTTTCTTCCCTTAAGGAAACTGCACAAAAGAGTACAATAAAGTTTGAAGACTTCATTTTTTTGAACGAAAGCTGTGAAAATTTGATGTCAGTTTTGCAAAGGGCTGGGTACTTCATGGAAAGCAGAGATACCAGTGGAAGTGTGAGGACCCAATGTTAAGCACAGTACTGACAAAATCATCCTGCTTTTCTGAATCATACTGCTGTATCCTGGTCCATGTACACAACAATTTCCTTGCTAAAGAGCTAAGAGTACACAGCCTTCTCAGGGCACCAGAATTTTAAGAAAGAACATACTGACCATGGATTAAATAAACCAAACTGCCTTTCTCCAAAAAGAAGCATCCCACTCCTCACCCAAAAAAGCTAAAAGTGGATTTTTCAGAAGGCATCCCAGACAGCTGTTCTTCCTATTGCTACTTATAATTACATTTCAAAAATGTATTATAATTCAAAATGGAAAATAGCTGTTTTGAGGTAGAAGCAATCTTAGTGAACATGGATATAGCTACACAAGCACCACAGAAACAAAGTAAAGATGACATGGAAACTTCTTTTTCCATTTCAAGAGCAGGATATGATGTATGTATCCTTAACTACTTCTTGACGTCATAACACAGCATCACAATTGAACACCATTTCAATTAAGAATTATGGACCCAAATAAGCACTAAGAGCTCTGACTTTCATCTCCCAACTGTCTTCTGCAAGTCAACAATCATGTTAGTCTTATATTCATTTTAAATAGATTTTACAGGAATCATGTAACTCAAGTGTAGTCATGCAGTGAATCAATGGAGGTGCTCAGCATAAAACCAGTTTTGGTGTCTAAGGTCTGCCCTAGTATTTAGATGACACAACGTTGTAAGGCAGTTATTTTTCCTTTGATTGGAGATAACTATAGTATTGTTAGAAGAAAGTTAAGGCATAGTGAAAGCTATTGCTACTACTTACAGTCAAAGAAACCGTACACTCAAAACAAAAGTGGTAGGCAGCCATGCACAGTAAGTCTACTTACTGAAATAATGCTGAAAATAGGTTCAGATTACATCGAAAATGGACACATAACGCAAGAACTCTTCCTTTGTTCCTCTCTGATTTTATCTTAACAAAAGGAACATTAAGATAGTGTGCCCCCTTCCCTTCAGGCATCAGTGCCCTGTGTCTCTCCAACTTGAACTTGAGTTAGAAGACAGCTTCTGACTAACATCACCATGTGAACAGATTTGCTAACATGCTAATTAAACTCCATGTTTCCATAGAAAGCATATAAAACAGAGATGAAGAGAAAAAAAAGTCATCTTCCCTACTCCCTGAACAAAAACTCAATCATGCAATTTCCAAAAGAATGAGCTTTTCCAGGAACAACAAATAACTTCCCTGAGAATTGTACTGCCTACTGGCCACGAGGCAACTAAGCTTAAAGGGCTGTTAAGCACTTTAAACCAAAAAAAACACATCAGTAACACAGTAACAAACAACAGTTGACTGCTTTGCAAAATGTTCCCATTTGCCAATTTGGAAGACAAGAAAGAAGTAAAAGAACCCTACAGGAGGCTAATAACAAACATGGAAAGCACCAACACCTGATCTACCTCACCCTACCAATCTCGCTCTGAGGCACAACCCTTCAAGTCCTCTACTGAAGTCCAAGGGAAATTCGACTTCCTTTCCTCCTTCTGTCTTGCTCTATTTGAAATCCTGCCCCTCTTGATTTTACATTTTTGTTCTCAGATTATATCTGACAGTTGATGAGGACTTCAACTTTCCAACCTGAAGTTCATTTTCTCAAAAAGATCTGTTCAAAATCCAGTTCTCCTGCTTAGTTTCTCAACAGTGACACTGTTGGTGTTTGGGACTGTTTCTAATTTCCACAGACTGGATTTATTTGTTGGTTCTTTAAAGCAAGTTCCATTACATTGTAACTAATTATCTCTTACTTGCTTAATTATTTGCACAGAAACTCAAGGTGCTTATTTTTAATTAGACATTAAGAAAACAATAATACAAATTAAAAATAGTTTTTCCTTACATTTTTATTTAGACTGAGGCCAAAAAGACCTGTTAGAACCTTGTAAGAAATTACTTAAATTTAAAGAGAAATGGCCTCAACTAAAGCAACAGAGTATAACATTAAAAAAATACCTTATATTTACAATATTTATAGGATCAAAATTTTAATCTGCACTGAGAAAAATATTTCAGATAAACTATCCTAATATTTAGTTTTAATGTAAAATATCTTAATGCTTAAGTTTAATCTTTAATGTGGCAATCACTAACTGAAGCATCATGCAAAGCCAGCACTGATAAACTTGCTCCAAGTTATAGCGAACTATGTTGGCAAGGATATAAATTTTCTTCTGTTCAATCCAGTAAAAAAATACAAACCAATAATCAGTATCATTCTTCCTTCTCCTAAAAAGTAAACAATTATTTTAAACAGAACCACTCTGATTTTGCACCTAAGACCTTTTCATGAACTTTGGCGACAGAAAAACTCAAGAACACAATGACTACCAATGACACCAGGACCCACAGCCTGCTCACAGAGCACAAGGAGAGTGCTGCATTAGGTGGAAGGAACTGGGTGATAAAATGGAACAAGTGTGTCATGCTCACTATAAAGATGCTTTGCGTAACTAATCAGAGCATTGAGAAAGTACATACTTACTATATTAAGAGACTAGAATGTGGAACTACCAGATATCATCACTGCTCCATGGTTTACAGCTACTTAGCCACACCTTTATTAAAAGACATACAGAACTATCTCTTACTGTCTCCTGCAGATTTCAAAAGTAAAGTGTGATTTACCCCTCCCCTCTGACATACAGCTGTACTTTATATCTTATTAAGAAGATTTAGTTTGAACACCCTCTTCACCAAGCCAGCCTAATTTAGGAGCAGCAGAAAGGGGCGGGGGGAAGGGAAATCCAAACAAATTCTATATCTGAAACTATTGCTATCAATCTCTTGCTCTTTATCACTGAACTGTTTTGTTGTGATGGGGTTTTTTCTGTTGTTTTGGGTTTTTTGCCCCAAATCTTCTCCCCTCCTTTTTAGAGAGCTAGATCACCTGCTGAACAACTTGTTGTCACTTGGGAGTAATAGCCTGTTTCTAAACACAGTGAAAAAACGCTGTCATTGAAGACTGGAGGACAATATATAACGGACTTGTGAAATGTAGCACGTGAAAGTTGCCAGATGATAAAAAAAAATATTCTGAAAGTGATATTATAATAGCAGTTCTGAATTAGATGGTAACCCCTGTAGTTTGGATGGCTCAGAACTTTACAGCATATTGATGACTTGAAGAATAAACATTGTTGACACACTGGCATAGGAAATAGTCACAGGCATCTTTGGAAGTATAATTAGAAGTAAGATTTACAGAATAAGTAAGATTAACTAACTTTAGAAAGACACTGCAAGGCTATTGCTTATGAAAATACTGCAGTCAAATTTATGGGGGAGGAAAATAATAATCTTTACAAACTCACATATGTAAAGCAATAAACTTCAGGTGACCAAAGTTATCTTTCAAGACTGACTTAGTTGAATTAATTTTAGTTTGAAATTCTAACTTCAAATAACTAAATGACAACAAAACAGGGAACTATGATTAAGCCATGACGTGTTTTTTTTTAAAGTTAATATGATACAATTTTTCTATACATACTTGCTTTTAAAATTGGAGAAAATGATCAATTCTTTAATGTGCATACAGGGATATAATACTTCATTTAATTGAGATGGATAAAAATCGCAATTTACTTTTGTACATTAGCTTTTATCTACAAAATTTATAAATAACACTATTAAGCCATGAGTTGCTACACCTCTGCTAGACACAGAAGAAATCTGATTTCTTTAAGTGTTCCTTGCCAAAACTGCTTCAGATCAAAAAACAAAGATCAAGAATTATAGGAACCTCTTACAAGCTTGATATGGACAGCAAAAGTCTGGGTTATTTTGATGACTGCAGGTACCAAAGCCTTATTGAAGTAAAATGGATGATCAGGAAATCCAAGAAAACCTCTAGCAGGAACTCAAATAAGGAAGCATTTCATTTCACACTAATCACAGAAAGGTCCTTCATATTTCCTAAGGTTTAAGAAAGAGGGCTCTGACTGCCAACAAGTCTTCCTTGGTACCTGCTGCAGTCTTTCCATTTGTGAATGATCTATGACATGCAATTCTCACCAGCACAGAAAAACAGCTGATGGAAGGAAGATACATGTTTCCTGGCTTCAGATTCACAAGCAATCCATCTTGAAGTAAAATCTATCATGACAGAGATGCCTCATTTTTTCCTCTTTATCATGATCAGTATGATGGAGATGCATATGTTTGTTGCACTGACAGGATTCTTGATCATTTAGTGACTTTTTTGAATGAGGAAGAGTGGAAGGGGAAGGGTTTCTTCCTTTTTTATTTTCATCAGCATTTTCTCCCTGACTTATCTGGAGTTATGATCCAGGAAAGCCTATTTCAGCTGTGTAGATGACAGTATACTGACAACAGTATTGTGACATTATCAGTACTCCAGTCACCCTTTTTTCCTGATCAAGTACATTAGCTTCCCTACGAGAGGGGGCAAGGATAATTAATTGCATGAGAAAATTACCCTTTTCTGACATGTGCCAGGTGGAGGTGGGGGAGATTACTTTTCTCATTTTTTCCTAAATTCCTTTAAAATAACAAGCATGGAATTTAGTCAACAACATAACACTTTCGTGTCCTACAACAGAAGATATTCTATTTTCCTTGGCATTCCTTTGGAATGGGAATTAATGGTTTATTTTTTAATTTATTTTAAAAAACTTTCCAGGGCTTAGCCATTCTTCATTCAAAGAGCATTGCCTCTCTTTTCTTCTAAGACCCTACTAATCAAATCAGAAAGATACCTGGTATAAATACAGGGTTGTCCTGCTTCCACTGTGATAGAGTTAATTTTCTTCTTAGTAGTTAGTACAGTGCTGTGTTTTGGCTCTGATGTGAGAACTATGCTGACAGCACACTGACCTTTTCAGTTGTTGCTGGGTGACGTTTATACCAAATCAAGGACTTTTCAGTTCCTTGGGCCCTGCCAGCCAGAGGGCTGGAGGGGCACGGGAAACTGGGAGGGGACACAGCCAGGACAGGTGACCCAAGCTAGCCAAAGAGGTATTCTATACCATATGGCTTCATGCTGAGTATATAAGCTGGGGGAAGAAGAAGGAAGGGGGGGACCTCTGGCATTATGGCGTTTGTCTTCCCAGGTAACCATTATGTGTGATGGAGCCCGGCTGCCCTGGGGATGACCGAACACCTGCCTGCCCATGGGAAGTGGTGAGTGAATTCCTTCTTTTGCTTTGCTTGCATGTGCAGCTTTTGCTTTACCTTTTTCCTCACCTTTCCATTTTGTTATTACTATTATTGTTAGTATTATTGTTGTTCTTACCTCTTTATTCTGTTTAAATTATTAAATTGTTGTTATCTCAACCCTTGACTTTTACATTACTTTTCCAATTCTCCTCTCCATCCCTCTGAGTAAGGGGGAGTGAGCAACTGGCAGTGTGGTGCTTGGTTCCCGGCTGGGGTTAAACCACAACAAGGGTTTATACCCTTACAAGATCAGTCCTTCAGAAAGAAATGGCATTTTTGGCTCTTTCCAAGATCACATTTATTTTCAGTGAACCTTGCTAACATTTGCAGTGACAAATATCTTTTCTATGATAAACATAAATTTGAGTAAGCACTGGACAAAGGTAAGTGGACAGGAACAACTCTTGTTCTGCAACACACCCAACAGCTGGATACCATATCATAGTAGAAAGTTTCCTATGAAGAACAAGCTGCCTCTTCTACTGTGGAAACAACAGAGCTGAGGGCTGTAAAACAAAGGTATGATCAGCAGATTTCCAGTGTGAAATCACTCATTTTGAGCCAAATCGTTAGCCTTAGAGTAAGTGAATTTGGCTCTCGAGTGAACAGATATCCAGTGATGCCTTCTAATTGCTCAGAAAATATTAAAAGTGTTTTCTTTTTTTGTGATCAACAGACTAACAAAAGGCTTCCATTTTTAACAGGTGAGCATAAATTTTGCACATGCCCTGAAACACTACTGTTCTTAATACTATAGCATGAGAGCTTATAGTACAAAGCTTAAACTGTCACTTTTATTCATGTCAAAGTAAACACAGCTTCTGCCAGTAGTCACACAATTAAGTACTTTCTTCCATATGTCCTCCTTCTCCCTTACATTCAAGTATATCCACACATTCTTAAAGAGGCATTTTTTCATTCCAAGTTTAAAATGTGGAAGATGGCTAAATGGGAGCAAAATGGAAAAAATAAATTCAATACAAACCAGATAAAATATATTGCATAAAACAAACAAAATGAAAAAACCCTCAGCTTTCAGAAACCATTATAGTTTCATTATTTTTCAAGGGGATGTTCACAGGATCTCTTGTATCTATGTATTCACAGCAAACAGCTTAAGGATTTTTTTAATAGCATGGGAAATTGGTTATAGAGATCTATCACTATTAATGCAGGTACTCTGAGGTAGTTAGGAATAGGAACCATGCAATGCTAAGAGAGTATAATATAAGAAAACGCATGGCAAGAGATCAGACTTGACTATTCACTTTCAATGCCAACAGAGGAAAAAAATTTACTCATTGAGATAGATGGTGTTTGAAGAATAAACAGTGGGAGCTAGCCCTTTAAGACAATCCAATAGAGTTTTTCAGTAACTTTGCAGAATATGGAGGAAGATAGCATGAAATGAAACCTAGTCAAACTTTGGACAGCTTGCTGAGAATACTTAAGTTTTATGTATCTTTTATGTATTTTATAGCAAAACACTATTTTGTGAGGCTAACTTCTAGCAGTGATGCAGTGAGTTCCATGTTTTCAGGATGCTTCTAAAGCTGCAGTTAATCAGACTGGCAGGACTTACAATACAGCTTGACCCTCAATATGCATACCGCAGCATAAAAGTAAAAATCTAATGTGAACACTATCTGTCTAGCGGGCCTTTTGGGTCTTCTGGGATACATTGCAATGCAAATCAGTCTGACAAGGAAAAACTATTAGCTAAGTAAAGACCAACTGAAGAATACAAAGAAGATTCCTGGAAAGGCCATTAGGCTTAAATTTCTCAACAGAATAACATATAATATAGTATAAGGGCACTTATTAAATAACTAAAGCAAGGCTGTAAGCAGCAACAAAGTCCTATGGTTCTGAGTTTGAAATCCAGCTAAAAATATTTTATTACATTGTGAGATGCAACTGAAAAGAGTACATAATGGATATCCATCAAACTA
The DNA here is from genome assembly GCF_023634155.1 of Falco peregrinus. NCBI lineage: Eukaryota > Metazoa > Chordata > Aves > Falconiformes > Falconidae > Falco > Falco peregrinus. The sequence continues at coordinate 55,963,693 of NC_073739.1, forward strand.
ATTTGTAACATTCTCAACAATTTCAGAGTACAGGATGAAATTATAAGGTTATGATTACTGGAAAGCTTTTGTGGGATGTCCTTTTTTAAAGTTAAAATTCCACTGTTAGAGTAAGGAAATACACTGATGTACTCATTAAGCAAGGTAAGATGACCCAGGAAGCCAACTGCTTAAGGCCTTCCACTCACGATATGCCTAAGGATAGGCTGAGCAATTTTTGACAAGTTCAGTCTGAAACTTTTCTGTTCTTCCATATTTCTCAAGTTAGTACTTCCACACATGTTTACATACAAAAAGAGACAAATTGCTTTCATTTAAGTTGTGGGGTTTTATACAAGTTGCAGAAGCAGAGCTCTGCATACATACACTGATCCATCAAAATGATTACTTTTGCCTGCCATGCCTGCTGCCCCTCACCTTGCCCCTGATAACAAGGCAAAATATTAAATACTTCCCTTTTTGCAGAGTGAGTAAATACTTTGGCCACAATGTATACTTGGAAAGGTATGGGTAATTTACACATATCAGAAATGCAAATCAACACAAGAAAATTTATTGCCTCTAGTCACAAGTTAGATAAGTGACAAAAGGCCATCTACTGCATGTGACCTACCATCATTACTGTCAAGGCATGTCAGAGAACAGAGCAATGCAGTGGACCCAAGTGTTAAAATGTTTGCTGCTTCTTTTTCTGTTGCCACATGACCCTAGCAACAGTAATGTTTTAAATTTTAATGCAGACCTTTTTTGTGGATTTTGTAAAGTATTTAATAGTTATTGGGTTTCAGTTTTGGAAGTTGATTTGAGTTTTGAACTTCCATGTGAAGAGTATTTCGGGCATCTTAACCACAGGGCCTAATTTTTTCATGCAAAATTTTGCACTTGAAACAGTAATAATATAACTAAGCATGAAACCCAGAGTTTTAACTCATGGTTGCTAGGCTATATAAACTTGGTATGTCAGAAAATTATAGCTATTTCAAAGAAAATGCAGTTTATTTAAGCCTCATGTTAACAACAATACTTAAGATTTTATTTTTTTTTAAATACAGAAAGGTGTTTATAAGCACTATTCTAATATTTTCTAGGGGACAATATAGGTACAATTCCAATTGAAATTGTGTTAATATTTGTTATGGTACTTTACATGTAACCTATATGGACAAAATCACAGACTAAAAAAAAGAATCCCATGAAAACATGGCAAAATATTTTACTGATAGGTACTCTGAACAGCTGTTCAGCTTTCCTGACTTGAGGTCTTTCTCACACCGGAACTGTTTCTTCAACACTAAAAAATGCCTTATTGAGAATATCTCTCAAATATTGAAGAGGTATTTCAAAGTACTTTGATAGTTTCCAAAACTAATACGCTCAATCCTGCCTCCAGATTCTGAGAAAGATACCCAGAGTGTAAATCAGGTTCTTTTCTTTATAAACTTACAAACCCATCTTGCCAAAATAAAGAACCAAAGCTATTAGGTAGGTGCATTTAAATTCCTTGTCATAAATCAAAAGTCAAGACAAGCCCCTTTCATCTGAACTGCTTCATTGGTTTTAATTTCACTGTAACTTAGAAGTACGCATTTTTTTCCTTTTCTGGAATAGATTCTGAACTGAATTTCCTGAAAAGTGCATGATGGGTAGAGTAATACTGAGAACACAAAAACGTTTGGCTTTGTGAAGCCTTAAAGTCATGTCCCATTTCCTAATACTTCAATAAATCAGCTTCCACATGCACGAAACTTAACAATCTCATCTTGCACATCAAAAAAAGTACTTGGGCATCCTGATGATTGCAGGTCACAAAATAAACAACACCCTGGGACAGTGGACTTTTTAAGCCTCCAGTGACCAAGTCTTTTAAATGTGACTTGTTTTCCCCTACAGCTTTAGAAATTCAATTGGATCTGCAATTCAATAATAGACAGAATAGTTTAGATCAGAAGCCCTGGGCAAACAGTCACTTACTAAACAGGTTTAACAGCAAGTCAGGAAACTTTGCAGTTCTAAGTAGAAATGGTATAGAGGAGTAAGGAAGAGAGAAAACCAGGGGTGGAGAGTTATAATGTACATAAACTATGCACTACGTAAAAGGTTGTTTCTTTCCTCCTCCTTCACTTCAGTCTCCAATATAGACTATATAAAAAACCTCCACTACAATTAAAAATTACAATCAGCAGATGAAAAGTAAAGCTAAAACACTTATTGAATGTAATGCTGATTTTCCACACAGTTATTTTAGTATCTAACAGACTACTGTAAGATCAAATTTTACCATCACAGTTTAGGAAACCAGATCTTAAAAGATCTTCTTAGTACTGATTCTAAAAGTTGTATACATGAAAGGGAAGCTCTCAGAAAACACAAAACTAACTGAAAAACTTTTGGTAATTTATGTCAATTTCTAGTAACAAGCTGGCCCAACTTTACTACTATTGATGTTAGACCTAACTTTTAACAAAGTATTAGAGAGTGTGTAAAATCAAAAACTTATGTAAAGTTCCAGCTAATGAGAAAACAGTTGAAAACATGCACAACATTTTGCTGCTAAGTAGTTTGTTTTATTACACAACATATTTACCTTAGTAAACATAAGTGCAAATAAAATTTATGTCATGATTATGTCAAACAGTATTCACCAGATATGAAAGCCAGCATTGGTTTTTTTTAAATTTAAATAAGATTGACTAATTACAGACTAAATGCTTGAATTTCACTTACAATTTTAAGATCAGCAAAACAAGCAGTCCACAATAGTTGACTTTTGCATGTCTGTGTTGAAGTAAAGGAACCACTGCTCATTTCGGGCTCAAGTATGTTTCTCTGCCCAACATGCAAAACTATTTCAAATTAACTGAACAAATAGGGAATAAAACTTTATTCAAGTCACCTAGCCAGCAATTAAATCAAATGAGAAGCTGAATCCAGGTGCAGCTGTCTTAAGAGTCTTGTAACTACTCAAAAAAATCCTCTGATTCTTGAAGTTTGCCCTAAGCAATGGAGTCCTTAGCAGATGACCCCTCTAGAAAATAATCTGCCATGGGATCCAGCAAAGTATTTGCAGTCCTGTTAGAAGTGGTGCAGGGACAGAATCTGCTAGAGCATGAAATACTCCCAGAATATAAATGCTTTGTAGGATCAGCAAGCAAACTCCTCCCTTCCTGTTTTGTGTTTGGTTGTTTGGGGTTTTTTTTATTTTTATAAAGAAATATGGTTGTTATGCCAACAGTTACAGAACAGCAGGCTGCAGTGACAGCTAGTGATGAAGACCGTTTATGTCTCACAGCTTCCCTGGGAGGCTGTTACTGAATTACAGATTGATCACGGCAGCAGCACAATCTCACTGAACAATGTGTATGTCCATAGGTTTGGCTTCTGTAATTATTTTGTCTCCTGTTTCCAAACTCAGGTACTTGTCAGTATACTTGAATGGACTAGATGACCTCCAGCGGTCCCTTCCAACCCTGACTTGATCATGCATACAGACTGTGAGGTGTATGACAGATCCTGGGGGATGTGTTATGATCTTGACTATTCAGTGTTGGGTGTACCAGCAGAGGGGTCAGGGTCTAACTGAAAAGGAGCAGGTAGCTGATCTCCACAGTCCAAGTTGTGGCTGCTGATTGAGGCAAAACTTCTTGGAAAAGATCTAGTCAACTTCCACAAGCCACATAAAGAAAAAGAGACAGCTGAGGACTAGATATTGATATTATGAAACCAACTTATCAGCCAGAAATGCAAAGTTTTACTCCAGAAAACCCCATAAGAAGATAGCTATAATGCTGCAACACCAACCACAGCGAGAGAAGAAATGAGGGGCATCCGTTGCTGCTGATAAATAAATCTCACTCTTCTTTAACACTGTAATAAAATAGAAGTATCTATTTTGAAGGGTGGCATGATACAGCACATGGGAAAAAGTGTGTCTTATGAATTAAAGTACCATTCTTAATTCAGAACTTACTGGTTCTTCTATTTTTTCCAGTTCTACTGATACAAGTAGTTCACTGCATCCAAGTTAACATGAAATGATTAATTCAGTTTTAATACAATATGCACCATACTGTTACAAGTCACAATGACAAAGCCACACGAATCAATAAACTATCTACCACAATTTTATATGCTTATATAAAGATTCCCCTGAAAACCTTGTACAAGATTATTATCACTTTTTCTATAATCTTCCAAAGAAGTAATTACAGAAAAAACAAACACCTAAATTCTGAAAGAATACACAGACGCGATGGTTGTGGGAAGACAATGGATGTGACAAAGAACTTGTTCTTACATACACTCACGGAAGAAAAGATCATGAAAAAAGTCAGAAAACTTGCCTTAGATTTCAGTAGCCACACAATAGAGAGGAGTTTGTATTCTGAACCTGCATAAGCAGTGTTACACTTAATTCCTCTGAGTAAAGAGTCTAAAAAATATTAGTAGTTCCTACACTTGCATTTGTTTCAACACACTCTCCAGTTCACCTGTAAGTTAAAAGATGTATACAATAGAGTCACAGTAGTGACTGCAATTCACTGTAAAGCAATCTGACTTAGTTTTAATTTAGCTAATATGAGAACATGTTTAACAAGTCAATAAGGAGGAAGAGGGAAACTAACTTTTCCCCACAGAGTAACAAGCCATGTTGAAAAAGGGGTAGTATATGTACCATCTTGACTAGCAAGGTTTCTGACCTAGCCTCACACAAGTCTCAGAAGGGAACAATGAAAAAAATGACTATCAAGTAAATGGAGAACTGCTAATCAACTGTTTTCAGAATCGACCTTAATGGCTCTTTATCAAATGGTTCAGTGCTTTTCAGTGGTTTTAATGTCTTTAAAAAGAAAGTATGTCTACTAACCCTTCAAAGAACACCAAGCCAATCAGAAGATCACCTGAGGACAGGCTTAAAAATCAGAATAATTTTGGTAAAGAAAACATAGATATTTGCTAAATCCTCTTACTAGGAGGGAAACATTGATTATACAAAACATTATTCTGAAAAACTGGCTAGGAAGTAGATTCACAGAAAAGGATTAAGGGTTTATACTGGATCAAAGATTTAACACGAGTCAATACCTTTAGTGTTAAGAAAATGAAATACTGGATCATGAGGTGTAAAAGTTATACAAAAGAACTCCTCATCATCATTCAAATGAGGCCTGGAATTTTAATGTCTAGCTTTTGACCAAACTTGCAGAAAGATGTCAGTCACATGTAGAACAGCTCGGGGAAATCACTGAAAACAATCAAGACATCCAGGAAACAGGAACTATGGGAAAAGACTGAATGAGCAGTGGTTGTTAACCTTAACAATGAACTGAACAGGGAGACAACTCTTCTATGGCATAAAGAAAGGTAGCAGCTTGTTCTGCATAGCCAGAGTGATTAGAATAAGAAATAATAGGTTTAAAATCCAATAAGAAAAATCAGATAAAATATAAGAGAAAGCCAAACAGTTAAATACATTCTCCTGTGGACTTCTAAATTCACTGCTAATGAAGACTTTGAAGAATACACCAGGTGAGCATCTATTATAAATGACACAGGGCTGTCTGATTCCACCCTGAGTAGGAAGATGAATTGGATGATTTTTTTGGGGCTGCCATTTTTGACAGTAACGCACTTAACACAAATATCAGAGCCAGCTCAAGACACAAAACGTACAAGCCAAAGCTAACTTTTACATTGCTATAGCCAGAATATTTCTTCATTTAAAATAATCAGCTTAAAATGACCTTGAGTAGACAAGCACTGCAAGCACTTCCATCATAGGAAAGGGAAAATGTTTGAGAATTCAGACAGCAGTTTATGTTTCCAGGTCTTTCTTCTCCACTGACTACTTGACAATGTCAAGTATCAAACTCCTGTAGTTTCATAAACTTGCTTAGATTTACAGCTGATATATAATCCAAACCTTTGCTTCCCTAAGTTTTACATCCAGCAGCAGAATCTGGACTAGCTCTTAGCACAGTATTGCACAATGCACTCTCACAAACATGATGTTTGTAACGTAAGCAGGTAAGTTTTCCACCTGTCTTTAGCGAATTATACACAAAAAGTACACTGTACATTCATGTTTGTAATTATACTGTGTAAAAACGTGCTCTGTCAAACCATGTAGACTAGTTTTGTACATACAATACTTTATCTATATGTTTTGGAAGTCTTAAAATTATCAAATTTCCTGGTTTTGAAAAGACTTACCAACAACCAATCCTCACCTCCTTACTACCCCTGTTACTACCATTCTGAAAAGGGGACATGCATTACAGTTCATTAGATGTGTACTTCACAGAAGAATATCAAGAATCCTCAAGTACAACAAAATCATAGATTTGCTGTAAATTAAGTTTAGAATCTTTACTTTCAGGTCTTAAGTTCTTGTACTGTTTATTAACCGTTTTGATCTCAGTAGAGCAAAGAAATGCTCAGGACTTGGAAATGAAGCAGCATGAGAGTAAGAAGACTTACTTGAAAGTTTCCAAATTCTTAAAAGGGTTAAATTCAGGTATTTTAAAAAATAATAAAATAAGCTTCTGCAGCACAGAAAGCTGTAATATACACTGATAACTGGTCTTCTCCATCAAAAAGAATTCTTCATGTATCCTAAAGCTGACACGTAAGAAAGTGTCCAAAGACATAAGAAATATGTCAGGGTCCACAGCAAGAGAATAGTTGCAGTAGAAGGTTATCACAGTCCTGATTCAGCATATAATAACACTGATTGAAGTTTCAGCAATGCAGCTTAAAACTTATTTATGCCTTCAACACAGCAGCAAAAGCTGGATTGGGATATTTGGCCTTAACTACCATATTGTGCTCTCCCTGGTGCAACTGTGCACTCTTTAAAAAAAAAACACCACAAATGAATAATTTTCAACTGTTAAAAACCCAACAACCAAGAAACAAACAAAAAAGGGACAACCTACCCGCAGCCATTGCTTCTCTGTGAGAGCATCACTGTAGTCCACATCCCTGCGCTGACGGGATCCTCTTCCAAATATTTTCTCTTCTTCTTCTTCACACGTAAGCCTTTCAACTTCAGCATCATCCTTAATAATCCAGGATGGTAATTCATCCTCCTCCATCAAGCGGGGCTTACGCTTGGGGTTTCTGGCATCCTCCCTGCGACGGTCCATGTCCATGCGCTGCAGTGGCAGTTGGGAAAGGATAAAACAGTTTTAAGGACAAATTTTAAGTGAACCATGGAAACTCGTGGCTAGCTAATGATACTTGAAACTTTAAAACAAGTCTTTCACAGGTACTTCCCTTCCACAACACTTCTAAGTATTTCTAAAATGCAACTATAAAAAGAAGAGGCTACACTTTATTTTCAGTCAAGCTCACTACTCCAGAACTAGCTTTTACTGAAGTAAATAAGACAACACAGCAGCTAAGTGATACAACACAGATCACAAGAACACGGTTGTGTTAATTAAAAACTCTCGTCCTTTTTTGCACAGGTTTTATAATTTCTTTGTATTCATAACTGTGATCTGCAAATTCTAATCATTCCTTGACAACTTCTTATTAAGTTGTTGTTATTATCTTACCAAAAAGAATAACCAAAACCACACTAGTTTTGTGAGTCTGAATATCAGAAGAAGATTTAAAACTGGTACGACAAAAAAGGAATCAAGGCAGAGAGTTAAGAAATTCAGAGAAAAGCTTGCCTACACAGTGCCAGAAAGCCAACATGCTTAAACCATGAACTTAATGCTGTACTATGCAAATATCAGAACACATACAAAAATACCAAATAAGATTAGGTAAAGTGTTAAGAATATTAGAAGGTAATGTTAAGACTTTCAGCTGAAATTGAAATAATCACATAAATTCATTTCAAGTGTGGTGAACAATTACCTCAGAAAACAGATATGGATACTTAGGATTCATTCCTGAGTATTCAGGTCATTCCCATCGCCAGCATCCACCTCTCTCGACTCTACACTGACCTATGCTCCTGTGGTCCTGTGAATCTAATGTGCGGGTTTTTTTAAGTAGCCCAAAACAGGTAATATGAACAGCCTTTTCAAATAGGCCTTTTGAAGAGTTATATAGCACTTAAACACTCAGTAATCAGTTGCTAAGCAAAGAAAACAAACAGGTGGCCATAAAGCATTTAATTTTCATGTTTGAAAAACTAACATAAATAGACTCACGCCAGAATTGGCTGTAGCATCAGAACAGGCTACCGCTTTGGCCAGTTAACGTTTGAAAGACAATTATGCACAAACCCTTCCCTTGTGTCCATGATGCTGTGCTTATACAGAATGCCAACTAGACATGCCAGCATTTTACATCCCTAGTGAAGATGCAGACATGCATAAATGCAGAGGTATTATCTACCTACTGGGGCAGCTCAAATCCAGCCAGATTACTAACTGAGGCTTACTGACTGCACTGTTGAATATGCGGAATCTTCTCTCATCTTGGCACTTCTCAAATACAAGCATTCCAAAATAATTCCTCAGGCACATCACCTTACCTGGTGCCCTATCTGATTTCTAAACTCAGTGAAACGCAGAACCTAAGATGCGTGTCTTCACTCTGCGGGTCCAACTACATCCAAGAAGCAACTATAAATACATGTGGGTTTTCTCCATCTTTCATTACCTCAGACAATGATGAATGGGCTGCATAGTCTTTACTTTTTTATAGCAGACTTCATGATTTCACCTTTCAAGGAACATCTCATTCAGTCTGAATTAATTTCAAAAAATGTCTCATTGAAGTCAGATATGTGGCTTGTTTTATTGCTAACTTGGCAACTAGCAAGCTGCACTAAGAGAAGGCCCAAATGGGATAGACAGGGTAGATTTCTCTATTATTTAGCAGAGAACTTCAGTAAAGTTTGGGACGTCATATTACAATGACATTAAGTATATGAAGTGAATGCAGAAGCTTCATTTGTTTTGCTGATGACCATGTTTCCATCTCTAAGGCAAAGACTGAACAGTAAGGTAGTATATTTTAACAGCTGTTTTCTGAAATACATGTGCCTGGGAAGGAAAATTACAAGACACTAAGTTAATCTGAGATGTAAGTGATACAAACAGCCATTTGTACTCAAACCACTTTTATCTCTGGGAAAGCTCTGTCCTTATCTTCCCATGTCTTGCCAAAACATCTGCTTCTAAACCAGATACCATATTATATTGTAACTAATAAATTAATTGTTTTTAGACTGTCCTCAATGAGGCCTAAATGCTGGAAATGAAAAACCAATGCTTATACATAAGTGGAGAACTAAAAGTGTTGGCACACTCAAGGCCTAAAACTTCCATTTTAGAAAAAGCACAGAGCATTGCTGTCCTTTGAACTATGAATTGTTATCTTAAACTTTCTAAATCATAATTAAAGCTGTTCTGAAAAAAAACATACAAGCTACTCAGTATAAAACCAGTAATTTATACTTAGTTGCTGCTATATTGCCATTTTGGATTCAAGGAATTAAACTGTATTTGCACAGCTAGAGTATGAGCACACATTTAGCTTTCCACTTGAAAGGCTCTTTTTACATCAGAAATTTTTATTTAAGTAAATATAACATTAAACATAACTTCTTTTTCCCCAGGAAGAGTAACACTTTTTGAAGCACACTATTATAAAATGACAAGAGTTGTACAGAAAACACTGAAACACTGACTTTTCTACGAATATTTCCTAAACTTTTTTACTATGTGATGAGGTGCCATCATTTGCAATGAATACAAAAGGAGGACAGTGTGAAGTCTGAGGCTATCTGGAGTTTTTATCTCTTGTTATACATATGGAACCTCTAAAAGTCAGGGGAACAAAGTCTACTTGTACACATCCTCTTTCTGAACAGTGTAGTTAGTTTTATAGCTACATCTCAGGATCTATGCCAAGGAATGCTTCTAACCTGAAAAGTGACAGCAGAACAGCTGCTTAAGGAACTTATGTGCTCTCTTGCCTATTGTTTTGGAACTGCTCTCTTTAAATAAGCAAAATACATGCTTTTACACCTCTAAGCCAGTGAATGAACAAATCGAAACACATTTGTTGGTTATTGCAGCTTACTGCATTCTGATTATATCTGCACAACCTTAAAAGAGACAATAAGGTGGCATAGGTATCACCGAGGAAAGGAGAATAGATGCCTGTGTATCTGACTATGCAAGAGCTAAAATATTAATAAAAAGATGACCAGAAAACCTGACTGCAAACTTGTTTTTTAGACTTTTCTTTTATAAACAGTTTACTAAAATGAAAAACAATTTCTTTATTAACAATTATTTCTTAGCCATTAATATTTAACTTTACTGTTTCTATCTCAAGTGTTTTAAAACTCCTGGCTTTTGAAGCATGTTAGCTTTGCATCTTCAAATTTTTATTACCTACTATCAACTCTTCATTATCCCTTAACAACTTTCATGTAAATTAATGCAGAAAACACAAATTCAGCCCACACAGTGCTAAAACTGTCTTCACTCTAGGCCCCTCAACTGTTTTATTGAATGGCTGTTAATAGCCTTCAAACTTAATCCAAAAATGTGACTTTGTAGAATTTTCCTGCAAACAGGCATAAATTCATCAGCTACTTTCAATCTATGGATTGCTAGTACAGCTGCTGTAGGATTAGAGGGCAGCGTGCTTTACTTTCACTACTGAAGTATTCTCCTGTTGCTGTGACAGTGGCTCCCAAAGGTCCTCCAGCAATCCTCACGTTGTACACACACTAAAAGGCAAGAGACGTGCCTACGCTGACAATTTAGTAATTACTCCACCAGCACTGTAGCAGCACTAGCAAAAATGGGAAGTACCAATAAAAATTAGTTGCTCACATTTGATCCGCTTCACTAGCTCTCCTTCACTGACTGTTCAACAGCTGTAGCAGCAGAGATGCAGCTGACTAGGCCCCTGACAGAACCATCGGCAAACCCCAGTGAACTCACACAGAAACAGCACTGTCAGCCTGCTAATCTTGCCACATTCCTGGAGTTGTCCTTGCCAATATCACAGCCCAAAAGTCAGAAGAAACGTTGAAAAATAAAAAGCATGTTGTAAAATGAGCAGGCTGAACTGTGCAAACACTGCAGATTTCTCAGGTCGTGCCAGACCCTTTCTTCAGATCGGCACTGCCCCACAGCACTGTCCACAAGGACCTCTGAAGTCTTTCTGTCACGTGAGCAGCTCTGTATTTAAGTACACTATCTTTCTTTGCTCAGGTGAACAATGCAAGTAAATAAAGCCTACTCCTCCAATAAAGTTCTCCAAAATTTGAACAACAAAAGGCTAAGGCCTTTGTTAAAAACACTGGAGAAATACTCCATTTACGATCATATCATTCTTACCATAAAGAGATCAAATTCCTCCTCTCGTCGGGCAATCATCTGATTCAGAGTCTCATCATCAGGAACTTCATCTTCCTCCTAGTTACACAGATAAATAAAGGTATCAGGAAGAAGCTACATGCCACTTGAAGTAGCAGCCTCCATCAGGTCAGTGTTGCACTGACCCTCCTTCCGTCACAACACGCGTGAAGCACTCAAAACTGAAACTTTTAAAGTGTTAAGCAATTAAGTAGTAATGCAAAATAGACATCATTAGAGAGGTGACTGGGACTTATTACCCCCTTCATAAACTGAGCATGAGGAAATGAGCAAATATGCAACCAGGAAATTTGGGGTTGTGGTTTTCCTGGGTCAGAAGCACAGTTAGTGCTTCAGTTAAAATACATGCATTTCCGTTCTGCTCTTCTGCAGTACTCCCTCAGAAATACCATTGTGCATTATGAGGTCTTTGCTGTCAAAGCAAGGATAGTGCAAAAGTCCTGGTTAAATGAAAAAAGAAGAAAAAAGTCATTATACTGGGAAAAAGCCCTGCTGAATCCCTCTTGCTCTGGACCATTATCTGCCTACAAATTGAGATGTGAACCTCTGACTTCAGACAAAATTAATTATTCCATAAACACAGAAACAGTCCTTGGTAAAACAATTTAGAACAGTAGAATTCAACTAAAAATGTTAAAGCTGAACAGCTATGATACCCATTTTAATACAATCAGAGTCCACAATGTTCAGTTCCCCTCCTGAATTGTTCTTAAAGCACGTGGCATTTCAAATCTGACAACAGGTCAATCGAAACAATAAAACCACATACTGGCTCCTACACAGGGCTTACTGAACCTATATTACAGTATGCTGCAGTCCTAGAATTTTTCATGAAAACTCATGTTTTGTACTTAGTGAAATGGGAGTATAGAATGCCGCACATAGCAGCCAAAAAACCCTAATGTTCTGTAGCTTTTTCCCCCTGAAACAAACAGAAAAGGTCTTTATCTCTATCCACACATCTTATTTACCCTCCACTGGCAATATTTCTGTATCTCAGAAAAAAATGCAGTTCTTATTAATGCAATTCCCAACAAACTGAACACCTCTGTACCTTAATGTACATGTAATTTACATTTTAACATGAAAAAAAATAGCTGGGAAAATGACAGAGAGCTAGTTCTTCTCAATTCTAGTCAGTGCACCTTTAATGTTCAAGAAAAGGAACATAGTTACACACACAGACAGACTAGTATATGTCCCTTCTTTTATGATCAATGAAGAATGTGACCCTTAATGAAAGTTTCATATTCATCCTATCATCTCAGACAGCAGCTTGTGATCTGAAAACAGTAAGGGATCCCACTGCAGAAGCTGTAACAACAGTGCCCACAACATCTGTGGTTAGTCTTAATAATCCTGTTGCAACCAGGCAGCCTTGGCAGAAGAAAAGTTTATAAACACCAGTGCCAATGAAAAATACCTCCATGAACAAATTACTTCTAATCACCTGTCATACTTTCCTATTATTCCAATGTATCTTTCTAAATACACAGAAAATCTTTGCTTTATCTAGTACTGCTGAAAGAAAAAACAGAGCAAATAGGAGAGGAAAGAAGAAAGAAAAATAAGAGGAGTTTTGATACTGAATTTACGAAAACTACTGAGAAGGTACAAATAAGAATATAGTGCTCTACATACAAGTGCAAAAAACTTTGATATGCAAGTTTAAACCATGCTTAGCATAGGAATATTTAACTAGGTGGTCACTACACAATCTCTTTATTAGGTGTTCTAGTGTGTATGTGCAAGTCAAAGTTGTTTTGAGATGAGTAACTTTCAGCTGAAAGATTTACTTTTTCTTGTCACTGTCTCATTTGATACTCAAATTTTGTTTCCAGTGATGTTGCAATGAAGAAGCAATGGCTGACCAGTGCAGGATGGTGCAAATTCAATCCCTCTTACTCCCTCAGCAGTTTCAGTGTTTGGGTGAAGTTTTGCATTGTCTCTGTTTACAAAGAAATTTTACTTGAAAGCTTCAGCTTCAGTCTGAATGTTAGGGGTCCCAAATATGGCTTTCATCCAAATGTTGAATTTTGTTCACATTAAAAGAAGAGTCTGCAGTGACAGGCAAAAGAAGGGGCTCACCATTCCATGCCAATGCAACACCAATGTTTGCTTTAAAGACTGATGCTGAGTTATGGCAAGCAAACCTTGGTTAAATTTGTGCTTGCTTCAGGATGGTAGACCAAGAGTATTTGAACAACACCCAAGAAGCAGATTGCTCTGAAATCATCTATGAAATAAGGCATGTCAAGTAGGCCTGAACTAGAGTCTTGACTTCTGAAACAATTTCAGAAAAATATTTTCTAGAGCTATGAAAACATAACAGATTTACATCAATTTTAAAAACAAATCGGCTTATGGAAAACTTCTATTGATTTCAAGTTCATCTGTCTACTCATATAGATGGTATTGGCTGGTTGAGAACTACAGTTTTACTTTATCAAAAATGGTACATATACAACATCCTGTTTCTGCATTCAAACCCTAAATAAGAGAAAATTACTGCTAAACAGTTTGTCAGTCTTCTTCATTTCTTATGAAAAATACAAATGCAAGAATACAAAATTCTATCTTAATGATATACTAGCTTTTTCTAATGCACCAGAAGACAAAGAGTTTAGACAATTGTTTAACTATTGAAGAAGTAAACTCCTTGGTCTTTGAAACTTTACCCCACATAATGAAGGATGCCTGTAAAACAGACTATAGAATCTTCTTTCCTTTGAGTGTCCACCCTGTTCAGACATAAAAGGCACACTCAGAGGCAAAATTAGACTTTAAATCTCTGTGTCTTTAACCAGTACAGGTTATTTTTGAGGTGGGGAAAAAGTACTGCAGAATGGGATTCTTTTGTGTCTTCAGTGTAATTGATACATTTATACACTCTGTCCCAAATATGGCTTTCATCCAAATGCTGAATTTTGTTCACATTAAAAGAAGAGTCTGCAGTGACAGGCAAAAGAAGGGGCTCACCATTCCACAATCACAATTTCAGAGAAGAATACAATGAAAAGACAGGGACATACAGTCAAGTGATTCTATAATTTCACTTCTCACTATTACAAGGAAAGACTTGACAGCTGGTTTTTTAACAGCTAATTGTTTCTTGAAGAAGAAGTGGTAATCAGAAGTCCAGGTTGGACACAGCACCAGAAAGAGAGTTATTTTGTTGGCTTGCCCTAACCCTAGAGCATATCAAAGCAGATCTTAACTCTTTGGATCCAAAGGATCCAAAAGAAGCACAATAAGCAGAGTCTTTCAAGATTGAACCTAGGTAGTACTAGTTGCTCAGCATGTCTGAAAATCAGATTACTTAGTTTAACACCTCAACTGGATTTAGGAACTGTTTTATAATCTGTTTTGGAAAAAATCTTTGAATAAAATTCTTTGCCAAAATTATGAGACAGCAGAAAGGGTTTAAGTTACAATGCCTAATTCTACACTAAGATTTAATTCTAACAATTGCATCACAACCATTACATTATAACCTATTACTGTGAGCCAAAAACAAACAAACAAAAAAAAAAAAAAAAAACAAAAACAAAACCAGAGAGAAAAATTAAGTTGTTTCTTTGACTGGACGGCAAGAACATGATGACATTTCTGATTTCAAAGGACAGGACAAACTTTGGATCTGAGGAAAAAAATGGCAAAGTACTTCCTGGAACATTCCCTTACTGATTCCTTCTCACCACTTTACCTCATTTTCTTCTTCATGTTCCAATATAGCCTGTAGGAAGGCTCTCCTTTCATGGCTTGAAGATTTCTGATCAAACATTCCAGCCTGAATAACTTTTTGATCTACATTCAGCTTATACTTTGCAGCAGCAAGTATCTTCTCTTCCACACTGTTCACAGTACACAGTCGCAGGACTCGAACTTCATTCTGCTGACCAATTCGGTGAGCTCTGTCTTGGGCCTGCAAGTCCTATTAGGCAAAAAAATACAAGGAATGATTTATAATGTAAGTCTGCTACAGAAATTGTTCTCTGCTTAAAGGACATTATAATGCTGAATTCTTTTTGTTATACAAAGGAAGTACTCAAACAACAGTCCACCACAATTCACATGGTTCATTCCTCATCATCAAACTTCATCAGACCAAGGTAAAGGGAAAAATAAAAGGAAAAAACATGGACATGCTCTGTACCGTGTGCATGCAGTAAACCAAAAACTTCTTGAAAGCATGTGCAGTGACTGAGAACGGCTGATGTATTTATTTTTTCCCTTCCATTCAAATCTCATGGCCTTCCAAGCCAAAATGAACCCTAAAGTAAAACATGTCTTGTCTGCAGGAAAAGAAAGCAACTAATTACTAGGAAAAAAACCATACAGAAACTTACCTATTAAAGACCATTGATAATTCTTAAATACATGAACTAAAAATTATTTGATCTGTTGAATTGGCTTTTAACTGGGAATATTTGCATTAAAACAGCTTAAATATGATCTTCCCGATTTAAAGTTCATACATACAAGAATGTGAATCAATATAACTATTTTTTGGTCAGGTGACTGCACTTAAGAAATGGTGAAAATAAAAAGTATACTGCAGGTCATAGGTAAAGAATTTCTTTTATTAATTCAAAATCTTATCTATTTTTTTGGGGAAAAGAGAAATCCATTAACTCCTATAAATGATGTGTTTCTACTTCAGCATAGTCAGATAATAAAGGGTATTTAACCTCAAAATGTATCACAGTTTTGTGCTACCACACAACACAGAAATTTCTTAATGTAGAGGGAAAAAAACCAGGCAATGAGTGTGCCTGTTTCAGTCCAGCACCTTGCTTTTGCCACCGGTTAGCTCTTCCCTCCCACAATTCCCTTCCCAAGCACTACATCCCATGAGGCTGCTGCAACCTAAAGGTGTATTTGAAGTTCGCATTAACAGTAAAGATGAAGCTACAATATGAATTTGTTTACATAATTATTCTCAGAAGCACAGGAAAATGGTAAAGCCAGGAAATGTAAGTATTTCTGGAAATATGCTGTTTAAGTGCTACCTCTCCCTCACCTCCTCTTCCCCCTCAGTTATCCCCTTTTAGCACACTGCTCATTAAAATGAACAGCTCAGTCCCATCTGCCAGACAAGAGAAACTGCATGCACTGAAAAGAAGGTTGAGGGGAGACCTTATCACTCTCTACAGCTACCTGAAAGGACGTTGTAGTTAGGCAAGGATGGTTCTCTTTTCCCAAGTAACAAGCAATAGGACAAGCGGAAACAGCCTCAAATTGTTCCAGGGGGAGCTTAGATGGGATATTAGGAAAAATAACCACTGGAACAGGCTGCCCAGGGAAGTGAGTCACCATCCCTGCAGGTATTTAAAAGATGTATAGACATAGTGCTTAGGGACATGGTTTAGTGGTGGACTTGACAGGGTTAGGTTTATGTTTGGACTACATGATCTTAGGGATTTTTTTCCAACCTAAATGATTCTAAGCAATCTGCCAATTGAACACTCCAGAAAATATTCTGTAATTTTCACTATACCGCAAGGATTTATTGCTATCAAACTGTTGAAATATACAGTACTCTGCACTAAACTTGTCTGTGAAAGTGACCTGAAGACAACCAAAAATACAAAGAATGAAGTGTTTTCTACGCTGCTTTCAAAACCTCTAAATATAATTTCTTATATAAACAAAAATTTCTTAAGCCTTGCTTTAAATGAGTCACCATGGCATCTATGGGAGTTCAAATGCCTTCAAACTTTTATATAAAACTCTCTTTAGACTCACTTCCCTTACTTTTACATGTGGCCATTGACTACGATGTGATTTGCATATATTTGCACAATAGCTGAAAACATACAGATAGCTAAGTACTTTCAGAGATATTTAAGTACATTAAAAAAAAAGGCACTAAGTGACAAAGATTTCAGTTACCTCTTCTGGATTTTTTAAATAAGCCAAGCAGTTTGATAACCTCTTTTACTAGTCATCTATACTCACTCCTACACACCTACACCAACAGTTTAAGTTCAGTGTCTCAGGCCAAGACTGCTGCACTCATACGGCTAATAATTTCCTGAGACAGGCAGTGCTCTGCACAGCCTTTACTAAAATAGGGCAACCTATCTGCTGAAGACTCAAAATGTGGAGTTACTTATGTCCTAAGAGTTAAAGAATGAGTACAATTATACAAATTAAGCAGGCCTATAAGGCCCCTAGCTCTCAGGATTCCAAGACTCAGACAAAGTATATATACAAGCACAGAATTACTGATTACAACCGAAATGTTTCCTGGTTGTAGCAGTTTGCTTCACTAATTTTGTAACAGTTTTCTTCACTCAAAGCAGCATTTTATGACTTATCTGGATCTACTCCTTTCACCCCAGGTGATATAATCCCCAATTTAAAAAGGAACCCAAAAAAGCATGATGATATTCTTTGCAGATTTCATGAAGGTAAGTAAATAAAAATACCTGGTGAGGATTCCAGTCACTATCAAAGATTATAACAGTGTCAGCAGCCTGGAGATTTAAGCCTAGCCCTCCAGCTCTTGTACTCAGCAAGAAGATAAAGTACTGTGACCCAGGTTCGTTGAACTTCTTCAACAGAGCAGCTCGATCCTCTGATTTTGTTGTGCCTGAAAGGATATAAAAAAACCCCAACCTTACAATAAAGATGTGAACTAAAATAATGTAAATACAATGTCAGCTGCTAAAGGTACGTATTAGAAGGGAAATCTTAGCTCACTTGCTCTTTGCCATATCTGCCACATTTTCCATAATACAAAATAAACACTGGCCATGAATGTTTTGGTCAACTGCCTATCACATCTAAGAGGCAGACTTCTAAATACCTCTTATTAAGTATTTCTTCTGACATTTCAGAAGTGGACTTTAAAATGCTGGCTAACATTGTTTTTTTATAACTCACATAAATGTCAACTGAAGTTGCTACACACAAACAGAAGAGAGCTACAGTTTTTATTAATGCCTTCTGGACACAACAGCATCTAAATATTTCAAAAGTTACTTAAAATACAGATTTATCAAAATGTGAGTGGTAGCCTTCAGAGTCATAATTAATATGAAAGGGATTGAAAATTCTTAAAATCTTGAGGGTGATAGTGTACAATGGCTGAGGGAGGGCAGGCAAGGAATTAAATACTGGTGAAACCATAGACAAAGTTCTAAGTAAAAACCAAGCCCTGTGCACTCTGACAATGAGATGAATTTCATGTACTTCGACAACAGTATATGCATCATCTTAGCCTGGTCCACTGTTTTCCTCACCTTTTTCACGCTTCTGTCTGTAACTGAAAGCCAAAGAAAGTCTGCTGGTTTAGGAAGGTATTGATAGATGTACAGAAGATGGATGTTTTTCTGTTACTGTGGTAGGTTGACCCCAGCCAGCTGCCAGACTCTCCCCCCACGCTACCCATCCTCAACACTACAGGCAGAGAAAATAAGATGGAAAAGCTCCTAGGCTGAGATAGAGGAAGTTTAATAAAAGTAAAAGCTGTGCATGCAAGCAAAGCAAAAAGAGGAATTAATTTACTACTTCCCAACATCAGGCAGATGTCCAGCCATGTCCTGGAAAGCAAAGCCTCAGCACCTGTAACGATTGCTTGGGAAGACAAATGCTGAAATGAGGAATGTCCCTGCATCCTCTTCCTTCACCTCAGCTTTTACTGCTGAGCATGTCCCTTTGGTCTGTTTGGGTCAGCCGTCCTGGCTGGGTCCCAGCTCACCCTCAGCCTACTAGCCTTGAAGGTGGAGGGGTAGTTTGGAGAGAAAGCCTTGACACTGTGCAAATATGGCTCAACAACAGCCAAAATGCTGCAGTGTTATCAATCCTGCCTAGCCAGAAATGCAAAGCACAGCACTACATGGGCTGTCAGGAGGAAAGTTAACTTCATCCCGGTCAGACCCAGTACAGTCACAGAGCCAAATGGCTAGCCCACAGAAACCTATTCCCTTCAGAAGCACATGACTTGGGTAGAAAACACTCTATGCAAGCAGACAGCTGGATAGTATCTACATACATATTACATTCCAGACTGGAAGATATCATCACAAAACTGGTTTTTTTTGTGTTGATAAAACACAAAAAAAGAAGAAAAAAGTTGTTGATAAAAAACTGAAAAAAGAAGAAAAAAGGGTTCATCTCACTAGTTTAAGAAATTACCTGCAAAACCTTAAAGAAAACAAGGAACTGTATTTACTACACTGCATATTACCATAGACATCCTAGCATGAAAAAGAATTAATTTTAAAATACATGGTATAAGGTAATTTAAAACATTTTAAATGCAATATAATGAATATTTCCTGAATGGAAGCTTTAAAACATCTGCAGGCCAGAGGTGCAAGGAGGGTTTGGGTAGCACAGTTCTATTGTTCTTTAGCCAGTTTTGACAAAGACATCCTGTGGCAGTGAGACAGCTTGTTTGCATCTCAGATTCATTACTCCATATTACAATTGAGGATAACAGTGTTTCAAGTCTATGTTCATTAATATTAGTAAAGGATGAGAACACTTCTCATCATTACTTTTTCTTCCAAATAAAGCATGAAGCAAAAAGTCTACTTAAAATGCTGCAAAAAGGATATCCAAAAGGACCTTAAACTCTCACTTTATTCAAGAACCTTAAACTCTCACTTTATTCATGCCATTCTTTATATTTTTCTTAAATCAATGCTTTTCTATTAAAAAGCTGTATTTTGATAAATGCTGCTGGCCCTATGTTATACTATAATGTGTGAGATAAATACATTAAGTAAAAATAATGAATATTTAAGAAGGTCAGTATGAGGCAGAGATCACCAACATGAAAGAAGGCAAAATGAAAACTTGTTTCAAACCGGTTTAATCCTCAGATGCTATTTTTAGTTATTTTCCT
This sequence comes from Falco peregrinus, assembly GCF_023634155.1. Taxonomy (NCBI): domain Eukaryota; kingdom Metazoa; phylum Chordata; class Aves; order Falconiformes; family Falconidae; genus Falco; species Falco peregrinus. The sequence continues at coordinate 55,983,916 of NC_073739.1, forward strand.
TTCAATATTACCCCACTATGTTTCTAAAACATTTTTTCATTCAAAGGTAATAAAACATATCTATACATAAAGTAATCGAGGCTACTGACCTTCCTGTGAAATTCAGGAAGAAAATCACAGGTACTACTTTACCTGTCACTGAAATTCAGCTGTCCTGTGGAGAACAGCAGCTGAACTTTAAACAGGCACAAATTAATTAATTCCCTGGAATTTCAGCAGAACACTGGCATTATCATCTCTCATCATGCGAATACTTTCAGGCAACTTAGATGGTGACAACTCATTGGAACCCTGGATTTTAAACCTTGTTAGAAAAGAGATCAGCCCCTAAATATCAAATCTCTACATAACCTGCATTCCAGGAACAGACCTCAGTGTATGTCAAAACAATCCCTCCACTGAATGGTTTGCAGGTTAAACAGATGAAAGAAAACAGTCAAAGAGCCAGGGAGATGGAGAATTAATTAAGATCAACTCTGCCAAGAGAGGCAGAAGTACATCTTCCTCAGTACCTTCTCTGTAGGAACAGGGAAAATTCTAGTAAGCTGCAGCTTAAGAGTCTACCGCCATAACTTCAAGATACTACCCTTGCAGACTCTTCCTTCATGGATCTGTCAAATCATTTTTTGAACATGTGTACACTTTTGTATAGTCACATCACAGCACTGCTGTGCTAGGAAGACACTAGGAAGAGAACCCAGGTCTTCCATGCCCAAATTACTGAAGCATGCTACCTCCTTATTATTTATCCTTTTTTTCATTTAGCTTACCATCAAGACGCAGGTAAAGGAAATTTCGAAAGGCAAAGTAGTCTTCCATAATGGTCATAAGTGATGTCATTTGACAGAAAAGAAGCACACGATGGTTAGTAGCTCGTAACTTTGGTAGAATACGATCGAGTAGCTCAAACTTCCCTGAGGCCCGATAAAGTTCAGCTCTGTTGAAGAGAAAAAGCACAGCAAATGCCAGAATAAGCTTGCATTTAGAAAAGTTTTTAATCATTATCATGTCAGAGTATAACAGAAAGATGAATTTACTTAAGATAAAACTAATAGCACTTTTCTCTCTTTAAACTGTTTATATTGATTAAAATAAAAAATAAACACCTATGTGAATTCCTGTTTGCAAAGGATTTTTCTTCAATTATGAAAACTGTGTGGACTTTCAGCCACACAGAATACCCTCCTTTATGAAACTAAATTCTGTTTCATTATTTATCTAAACAGACATTATTTCTCAGCTAGATAAGCATTTTATCAGTTAAGACATTCACCTGCTAGTTTTGCTTTCAACTGGCATTTACTGCAGCTGTAAGTTGTATTTAATCAGGCACGTTAGAAACAATTCCCTTTCCACTCAACTACTATGTACATGAAAGTGAAATATTCCAAACTTAACCAATGTACAGAGATAATGGGAAGAGTCTGACAGAGGATATACTACTCTTCAGCCATATATCCTTAGTAGTCCTGAACAATGTTTGGTTGCTTTGATTAGCTGCTCTTCTGTCTTCTATGCAAAACAAGACTCTTAGGAATGAAACTGAACTCATAACTGAGAAAAGTAAACAGGTTGTCTAAATCAGCATCACAGCAATATGCTTTACAAAAATAATTTTCACACAACTTTTTTTCCAAGCTTAAGTCTGTACTCTCAAAATATGATTTATCATTAGCAACAGTACACTGAAGTCCACAAGACACATGGCTTTCTGATATGCAAACATATGTAATCAGCAAAAGACTAAACTATTCGGGAGACAAGTGGTCTCATACACTAGTTAAGGAAAAAAAAAAGAAGTATCATTAACACCTGAACAAGAAGGGAATCACATGGCAGATATACACCTTTCCTAGAGAAAGCATTAAGTTCTAGACAGTTGCACAAAGAAGTGCCAAGGACAAAATTTAAATCTATGTAATTTGAAATAATGGAAGAAATGCTACTTTAATTTGGAATAAAGATGGTAAAGAGGTAAAAGCAGAAAGCAAAAATTACAAGAAAGAGAAGAAAACCCCAACTGATACCTCTGAAGAGTCATTCCAAAGAATTTCAGATGCTATCTAAGCTATTCCAGTACAAGGGTATGTGCCTTGTACGTGTACCTGTAAATTTTTAGCATGTACCTTCTAAAAAAGTAATGTGATACATTAGTTCCAATACAACATTATGAACAGGAGGAAAAACTGAAAGTTACCCATTGATGACACCATTTGAGTAGCCTAAGTGTTCAGCGAAGGACTCCTGCAGAGTTATACGAAATAAACAGATTATTATGAACTACAAAGTAACCCAAAATTATGCATTTTTATATCAATTAAATATATGACTGTTGGGGCTTGAGTTCCGTTATGTTCACACTTTTGGAATCTACCTTGTAGCAACAGTGCTCTGCTTAACATTTTCCTGTACTACTATTTTTTTAAATTCATGGTTTGCAGAAGTAACTTCCATCACACACAATTTACCAGTTTACAAACAGTGTAGAAACTAATTAATTTATACTAATTACTGGAAGATCCATTTGGAAATCACTCAGTTTAATTAGTTAGCACACAAGAGAACAAAGAGTGAAAACTACAATGATAATACATCACAGTAGGTACTTAATTATTCTTTTCATAAATGTAGTTACACTCCCGATATTTATGATGCTTTCTATCTTTGCAGATATATTATTACATTTATGTACTTCGAGTCCTAATGAGAGATACTATATAGATAAGTACATTTTTGCTGAAAAAACAAGGTGTATATAGTAGGACAATTCTGGCTGATACTGTAAAAGATTAGCAACCTGCTAATTACAAAGATCCTGCACATGACATTTGAACTAGAGTCTCTACATCATAGATCAGGTCTAAGTAGAGATTAAGTTGCTCTGGAATGTCTTAAGTTAAAAAAAAACTTCATTTTTTAAAGGTGATGTCTCCATAAGATTAAATGCTTTAAAACTAGACTTCAGATTGCCAACAAAAAATTGGCGGTTGGTCCATTTGTTTCTAAAACAATGACCGTAATGACTTTTTCAACTGTGTCCTTTTCAGCAAAAATGATGTGGACAGAGATGTCCCCTTCCACACACATAAGCTTCAGCTGCAGTTTTCTATTATGTTGGCCTTCTGCATAAAAACAACTCTCAAAATCAAACCTGTCAGTCTTACCTCAATGTGTTGAAACATGTATGGGTGATTGCATATCTTTCTCAATTGCATGATAGTGTTCATCAGAGTTTTTGCCCCACCTTTTCCCTATGGGTACAAACAATCCAAATTAAATGATATGTCTAATTTCTCAGCTAATTAATGAAGCTTTTGAAAGATATTTTACATGTAGGCATAAAAATGCTTCTATCCCAAGCCTGAACACGCATCACTGATAAAAAAAACCCACCAAACAAAATCTAAAACAACAAAAAACCTCAGAAGCTACTGTGCAGTTCTCTTACTGTATAAATTCATCTATCATTAAGGATGCTCCATAACAAAAAAGAAAGACCTGAAAAATCCACAAAGTGCATTATGTACCTACCTGCAGTATTCACAGTGGGAAGTGGAGCATCTACTGTCCTGCACACTGCTTATTTGTACTGTTTATTATGAAACGGTACAAACTCCATCAGGTCTGAACCCTCTAACAGGAAACAATTCTAGATGAATGCCTTTCAATTCTACAGTGTCTCCCCATCTGTTAACTGGATATGTGGGTTTACTCTTTCCAGGACAAGTAAAACACAAGGCCACAGGCAGCTAAAAAGCTAGAGATAACCAAAGCCTGTGAGTTACTTGAGTATTTACAAAGTATATTCTCAAAATCTACTCTACAGTGAAGGTTTTTTAGAACCAGGACAGACTTCACACAATTGTGCTAGACTAAAAACTGGTGGATACAAGTTTGAGAATATTATATCATATGAACATCAACAAAAACTTGTTGCTTTCAGATGCCATTTTGCTTTGCTATGATTTTATGAAAATGTAATCAGTGTGACAACAATATTCCAAGCGTACTGCATGACTATTTCAGATTTATTTTAAAAATCTCAGCCAAAACAATCTAGCAATCTCCAATAGTAAAACTACAGGAAAAGTACACTGTTTGATCGTATTATATACTAGTAACATTCTACTCTTTCCTGGAAAGAACAGTGAAATCATAACTTCCATCTAGAGACTTTACTTTTGAAGGGGGTACCCCACACATCTAAAACTTGGTTTTTTTTCCTTTCAAAATCTCCCTAATTTGGCCTAGAATGCAGTTCAATTTTGTTCTAAGATTAGGTAACTTCCTAGAGCTTCCCAGCTTAATGAATTCTCTCTAGTCTGAGCTGGTGCCAGGCTAGAGCTGCAGAAAGACTGTTCGTAACACAGTAGTAGTTTGATCAATGAACCCAAGCCCCTCTGCTGAAAACAGATAGCATGGATAAGACAGCCTGATGAAGCAGTTAAAGAAAAAAGAAAAAAAAGCAAGCAAGAAAAAAATTGTAGATGATTGGGGAGAGGGAAAGGAGAAAGAGGTGTTCAGAAGACAGCAAAGTCAATTTGAACTGGATAAGCAAAAAGCTGGGTTGAGAATCAAGTCAGGGAAAATTGACAGAAGATTGTGAGCTGGTGAAAGAAAGGAAAGAGACCAGAAAGAGAAGGAAGCGGAAGACTCCGTTACAAAATGAGATTTGTAGGACAAAAGTAAAGACATCAAACTACAGAATTACATTAAAAATACAACAAAGGAACACAAATGAATGTTTACAAAGTGCTTAAACTATGAAGATGAGTATTAATATCCAACAGTAAGAATCAGCTTTGCCTGGAGTTTGAAAAAGCACCAGGAAAGGAAACAATTTGACTGCACATAACAAAACAAAACAAGATACTGAATAAAAAAGTAACCCATTGTACCAATGCAACCTGCAAAAGGATCATGGAAAGAAAGTATATGATTGCAGTGCAACACATAACAGGGTGCAAACACATACTGTGACACACCAACTGTTCTGCAGCGCCTGTTCAAGGTATTTTACATTTATTATAATGTGGAAAGTATATACACACAAGGTGATGAATGGCAATTTGTTGATATTAACTGGATCAAGTCCCATGATGGTATAATCAAAATTTACTAACACGTAGTCTAAATCTGACTACAAGACTCTGAATCCTACTGTTCTCTTAAATAACTTTGTCATTAACAGATCTTACAATATGAATGCAAGCATAAAGCCCTAGCTGGCCGAAACAAGATTTACACTGAACTAATAGCTCTTAAAGATAAGATGAATAACCTTCTGTAGTCTGCATTGCCACAATCACAATTATTCAGGTACATTACTGGATCAAACTTGGCTAAGGGAAATGCTGGCTTTTTTCAAACATTGACTGTTTGCAGAATGCCATTGTAACTACAGTGAATACAAAAAGCATCTTTTCCTTCTGAACAGAAAGCACAAGCTGCAGTCTTCTAAAATAAAAGCATATCTGATAGACATTTCTTTTCCCATGACAGATACCTGCAGTATCTGTCTATAGACTTATAGAATAAGTCTACATACTTATTCTATAAAACAGAAATCATATTAACATGTTCAATCATAATACATTGTTTTCTACATGGTTTAGTCTTTCTTTTGTACCTTCTTGTCTTTTTCAGAACCATCAGTGAGAAGGATTCCCTTGGCTTGCATGTGACGGTACAGGATCTTCTGAAGAGCTGACATATCACATTTGATCACATATTCCACCTAGTGGGAAAAAAACAAAAAACCAACCATAAACACACTGACATGTTAGTAGGATCTCACTGCAGTTTCTTGTCATCCTAAAACAGAAACCAAAAAAACTACTCATCTTTCGTCTGTACCCTAACACCACATATGATTTCAGTGAGCAGCAATCCAACTGCAACCACAGCAATGAGTATCTCAAAAGATTCTCTGTGAGAATCATAACCACTATGAGACAGTTGGATCCTAAGAACGTAACTGCAGAATTGCCAAATATATTTTTTACTCATTCTGTAATTTTAACAATTTAAAAAAATAATTAGAAAGCAATTTTGTTTTATTTTACATTTTAACTTGTTATTTAAAAAAATAAAATTATGTTTAATAACCTGTGGACTTTATGTCTGTAAAGCATTACAAAAATATCAAGCAAACCATTATAAAAATATCATTTTAAAAAAATTGTATACCTAGTAAATAAGCATCCCTTACAGTATCTAATTAGCATTATCCTTACCTAGGTTGGCATAGAAATATGCCATTTTCTCAACATTAGCTAAAACCTCAGGGAACAAAGTACTGTATGATCCTCACATGCAGTTTGACTTCTTGTTCAGCTTTGTAAAACTCTATTTATTACAGCAGGTTTTGACTGCACACTATCTTTAAATCCAGTAATACAGACTTCATACCCCAATTTAACCCATTTTTTCCTGTTATTCAATTTCCAGATTACAGCCACTATGTTTTTAATAAGTTATGTAAAATAAAAAGTCACATAACAAAGCCACACTAGTGGCTAGAAATCTTTCAAGTGGTGACGAAAAGAAAAAGCATAAGCTTCCTAATGTTTAATAAATACATCAAATAAAAATTATCAGGTTTTCTTCTCAGAAAGACAGGAGGATGAACTCATTAGAGAGAAGTGACTATTCCTTCATTGGCTTCTTTACCAAGATTTATCCGATGAAATTACACTGATTAACAGGCTTTGGTCAACAAGTTCAGTCCTCATGGTTGTACTAACTGCCTTTTTCATAAACAAGATAATGGAAACAAAAAGAAACATGGTCCCCTGAGTACCAGTGTTTATGCAACTTCTAAATCCTCCTCTTCCAATGCCTGTTAATGGATTTATCAGATACAGTGCCTCTACCTGGCAGAAATTTGAATAGAAATAAAGATTTCAGTAATATTTTTAGAAGTATGTTTCATTCTGAAATAAATGCTTCTGAGGATACTGAGAGTCTCACACTCAAAGGAACAGAAAGTCACAACAGTAGAAGTGTTCACAACATTATAAAGATGAGAAAGAATTTTTTTAAAGCCTTTCTTTGAATACTGTCATTAAGCATCTCTACAGAGCTCTTCATGCAGCCAGTGTTAGTCAACTCATAACAAAACTTACAAAAATTTCATTTTGGCATGGTTTTAACCAAGTTGACCTTAGCACCAAGTTTTCCCTAGACCACCTTCAAATTTACTTGTTTGTTTAGTTGCTATTGTTATTCTGGGAAGGGTGAATGGGAGAAGTGATGCAGGATTGCAGAGGACAACAGGGTGGGGTGAGATGAGCTGGCCAGAGATAAAAACAAGGACCTTTCAAATCAGAAAATGATTTTATATTCCAAATTAAAAAGCCACTAGTTACAAAAAAACTGTGCAATTTCAACAAGACACTTCACACAACTCCACAAATATCAACACAGGATCAAGTTCCGCCTGCTTTATAAAGTCCAGTAGTCCTTTAGGAATTTCAGTGAACTAGCTAAGGGAGCAAGGGTTCTACCCAATGCAGGGATGACGGGACAAGACAGAATCTAATCGTCAGTGTATGGCTGGCTCACAACTTGAAACCAGATATTAGGGAAATATAATTGTTGCATGCCTTATATGGATGACTACAAACAGAAATAAAGCTGGAAGACTAGTGAGGAATCCTGAGAATGCAGAAACTTCAGGTATTCAGGCTTCCTCAATGGCCAACTTTCTTTGCAGAGTTATAAACAAACCACAGGAACATTACATAATGCTTAAAAAAACTATTAAACCCCTTCCACAACTCCTCTCATTGCAAACCTTTTCTGGCAGTTGAGACTCAACCTCTTTCTTCAATCTCCTCAGCAAGAAGGGTCGGAGCACTTTATGGAGACGACGGATGATCAAAATTGTTTCTTCTTCATTTAAGTCCACCTACAAAAGTTTATAGAAGTCACTACGTGGTAACTCAGTATATTAGGTAATATCTTTGCTTATATGACAGGTTAAGCATGTCTGATAATTGCTTGCATGTTACAAGCAAACCAACTCATAATATTTTAATATCAGAAAACTGATATTAAAATTTTCTGGCATAAAAAAGGTGGCTTTTAGTTATGTTAATTTCCCAAGTATCAGGGAGAGTTCAAACACTAATCCTTCTGTATAAGCTCCTTTCTGTTTTACAAAAATAGTTTGCTTCTAATGTTTTAAAAAAAACTGCTACAGTACCCTTTCTCCAGTCATGGCAAATGGAGCATTGAACCACTGTTCAAAGGTGCTACAGCTCTTGAAAATGGTTGGGAGGAGGAAATTGAGAAGAGCCCAAAGTTCAGGCAATTTGTTCTGCAATGGAGTCCCAGTCAGCAGTATTCGCCTAGGGGCCACATAGTGAGTATTCAAGACCTGAGTCAGCTTGCAGTGATGGTTCTTCATTCGATGGCCTTCATCTACTATCATGTATTTCCATCGAATCTAAAAGAAAAAGAAAAATTGTCAAAGTCAGATCAGGTCAGACTTAGTCAAATTCCTCCCAACAGGCGTAGAACAATAATACTTGAAGCCTGAGACATCACTCATTCTCATTTATGAGAAAAGCCAAATCAAGCATTAGCTAAGTACCAGTGCCCTTGCAGCAAAAATAGAAAAAAACATTAGGTTTGCTGGATCTGATGATGAATTCTGATTTGAATTGCTCCAGCAAACAGCAGATTCCTCCCATTTCTGGGAGACAGATTAGGGTGATTAGCTAGCTCTTCAAGAATATGATTCACAGGGGAAGAAAGAGACCACATGAACTCCAGATGACCTATCTCCAACACAAACTTTGACAGGAGACAAAACCATTTCCAGAAAAAAGAACTTCTCACAAAAACCTGCAACTCTGAACTTTGTTTTGTTTCAGCTAATCCTATGTTTTTACTCAAGAAGGAAGCTGCATAATTACAATCATCTCAAGTTACTCAGTTTATTCAGTCACAGCAGATGCTGAAAGGAAGTTGCTCAAGCTCTCTGTTATCATGTGTACTAACTACATGGGCAGTAAACACATGTGCCACACTGACATATGACTAGGAAAGCCTTGGTTTGTACTTTCACAGGTGCTAACTAATTCCATTTCCCAGGAAAGGTTGAATGGCATAGTGCTGTCCTTCCTATCTTTTTAGGAAGAGTTGGCAAAAATGATAGGGGAAGGAAAACTCTGCAGTCTCAAACTGTTCTCAGGTGTTCAGAATTATGCTAAGAAAATGCACTGCCTTTGCATGAGAGAGGAAACATGAGTAATGTAAATATGCAGTATGTAATAGAGTGAAATAAAGTGAAAATGAAGAACAAAGAAACAGTAGGAGCGTATGGTTTCTCTGTGTGTCAAAATGCCTCTTTAGTCTGCTTTGTGTGCACATAACATAGTCTTACAGTACAGCAAATTTCAAATTAATTCATTACAATTGAGGCACTCCTGTTGACACTTTGTGAGCCTTTAGGAACTCGGCCATGTGTGGTAAAGACTCTGGATACCAGACTGATGATACAGGTAACAGTCATTTGGGTAAAAGTGACCACACAGCGGGAAAGGCTCTAATAAAAGTGAGCTTCAAGTCAGAAACAATGTGGGAAAAAAAATAAAGTCAGGACTGCAGATTAGGTAAAATGCCATTAAGCAGAGGGTAGAAAAGCAATGTTTTTCCAAGGACTGGCAGGTATATAGTACTGACAGAATTACACAAAGGAATTACTGTCCTGGCCACATTCAAGGAAATTCTGATGTTTACAGGGAGAAGAGCTGTGACTGAGAAGTCCAAGCATAAACAGAGTAATAGAAAAGTAAATGAAAGGTTTCATTTCTGTTGAAGGACAGAACAACAGCTCAGGACTTCCCTATAAAACAAAAATGCATTTTGTGCCAGGCACTATTTCAACATGTTTTGAAGGTCTTGCTGCTAAGAGATGACAGTCATTATTACCTTGGCAAGGATATGTTTGTCCTTTATTATGTACTCATAAGTAGTTAAAAGAACATTAAATTTTCCACTTCGAAGCTGAGGAACAAGTGAGCGGCGCATTGCAGGTGTACCCTAGAAGAGAGAGCTAAGTGAATAGTTATTCTTTCTTCTAATGAAGAAAGTATATAATTTTTATGAATTAGCAGATAAAGAGCAACCACATGAACTTGTAATCCTACAGTACTGCAAACAATACATCAATGCATTCCAAACTTCTTCAGAGTACTTTCCCTAAACAGCTACTAGACTGTAGAGCTCTGTTTATGGGGCACTGGAAACATGTAGCTAGCAGTCTAGCCTCCTTACAAATTGCTTGGCCATAACACTACTATAGTGAGCAAAGAGCAAAGTATTCAGCTATGTATAAAATGTGAAGCAGATATCATTTGTATTACTCTTATCAGAAGCCTTGCAATGTGATAATTAACAATTTGATTCTGCACTTCACTATGTGAAAGTAATTACAGTTTATTACAGTCTTATGATACTGCTTAGTACCTGATATACATGACAAAACTTCGCTAGCAGTTTAGAAATGTATGCAGAGGCAGTGTTAAAACTGGCTCTATTCTCATTCCTTCAACTCTATAATCAGATAAAAAGCAAATCAAACCTTGTAAGATATCTTCACCACAGAAGGAGCCCATTTGTCAAATTCATATGTCCAATTGGATAAAGTCCTATCATAGAGATAATAAAGAAAACGTAATATATTTCAGCATTGGCAGGTAATACTTTATAAATGTTTCCAAGTGTGTTTTCAAAAATGCCTTTTATATACTGTAATAAAATACAAGCAACTCTGAGAAGGTAGTAAACAGAAAAAAGTGTTTTCAGCTCACATTCAGGGGCCTCTTTGAAAGCAATTCAGAGTAGTATTTTGCATGCATCTTGGTATTTTGGAGCATATTAAAATGATAACAAAGGAACAAAAATCAGATTTTTAAGTTCTTTTATACTACCTATCATCCAAAACCTGATGTTACAATTTTTCAGATACAGCCTCATGAAGTTGATTAGTTCATCTGTGTTCTACTCAAGTAAAACTACTCATAATGCCACCCAGTGCCACTATACAGGTCTGGTTTTGCACAGTGTTTCTGCTGTTTGATCACAACAGTTAGGTTTTAATAGCTAGGCTAGTTGTTATCATGATATAGCAGCAAAGTTTTTTCAGTTGCTTGCCTTGTTTTCTTTTAATTTCTCTTACTGGACCTGTGATGACAACAGTGCCAGCTATTAAGAAAAGGCAGGGAAAGGCTGCTTTTAAAATACATACAGGAAAGTAATTTCTGCTGCTTTCTTTTAGAACATAAGAAAAATCATTACCAAGAACTTAAAATAAATCACATTTTTTTACTGTGCCCATGTGAAATCAAACATGAATAACATTTCCCCCTTATTTTTAACTTTGTATTACTTGTATAGATACTTCTTCTCCCAATCACTTCTTTTCACACTAGATCTCATAATTTGCATTCATATAATTATGCATAGCTGTGGTATTTATGTTAGTCAATCAGTTACTACTGCAGCCAGAAGACAAGATACCTCAAAAGAAATCAAAAGAGATGGCCACGAATAAAATTTATCCCAGTCCTACAACACATTTGCACGCTCAGCACAACTAGCAGACAAATTATTTAACAAAAGGCCAGGGAGCTTCTGCACATCAATCAAGTCACTTACAAAAATATGCAAACAACCCCTCAATATGCTACATCAGTTTTATAATGCCTGACAGTTTTTATTTTAAACACAGCACTAGAAATCACTAAAACCCACACCTCACCTTTGGAGAAAGGAAAATGCATTAAGAGAAATGTATAAAATAAGCAGCATCTTGGAAAGCTAAGGAAAAGCAAAAGGTGGAAGCACCATAAACAATCATGAACTGGACACCTGACCAAAGTGTGAGTATCATTCACCAAAGCTACGTCCCGGGCTACTTAAACAGTACTTAAAAGATCATCCAACCTCATTAAAGCATGACTACTTGGTATCATCAAGGTGCCAGTTGTTTAAAGAATTAAGCAACAGATTTTTAATATCAGTTATAAGTTGTATGGGGAACCGCATGGTTGTAATATGAAAAAAATATCCCCCTCTTGTGGCTTAAGAGTGAATTACAGTAAATTCACTACGAGCTTGCGAAAAGAGTGGACAGAAACTAACGGCATCAAGCGCTTTATCAGCCTTCTGTTCACCCTTCCAAAGCCAGAGAATTACGTGAGAAGAAATGTCAAAGTAAACATTGACTACATGCTCAGTGTAATGCCACTGTGCATCTCTGGTAGTATCATTACTTGAAAAACAAGCTGGTGTATTGAGAACACACATCTGCAATGCTTAGAACGACTAACAGAGAGGGAACCTTTACTTACGAAAGGGGAACAATGATGAGATAGGGGCCATTGAGTCTTTTGTGCTCCATCAGGTAAGTGATGAGTGCAATAGTCTGTATTGTCTTTCCCAGGCCCATTTCATCAGCTAAAATTCCATTCAGATTGTTATTATAGAGCGAAACCATCCATTCCAGTCCCTGGAGCTGAAATGAAGAGCAGTAGTTTCAGTTATTAAACCCCACACTAATTAATACCAGTACTACAGAACCAAAGTTCTGATGTCCCTGCCTACTTAGATGTTCAATTTCCTTTAAAAATACTATATGCACAGGGATCCCCAGCTATCTTAACACCTTCCCGCCACAAAAAAATAAAAAAAACCCAAAAAAAACCCCCAAAAAACCAACCCAAACAAAAACCACCAAAACCAAACCACAAGAAAAAACAATCAAACAAAACAAGTTACATTTCTTGTAACAGCTATATGGAAATCATCACTCCTGTTTAGCAAAGCCCATAATATGAAGTCAGATTTCATAGATGGAGGTTTTTGTGTACTGCATACAAAGCAACACAGGCACTCACATGTAAGGCTGATAAACACTTCACATCATAAGTTTGTTCTTCAATTTCAGTACTAACACATGTAATACTTTCTGTGTGTATTTCATGGCATTTCCCTGTGTCAATTAAAATCTTTCAAAACCAAATCCATCAAGTCTGGGCAAAACATGTAAGCTTCACACTTGCCAATTGCATCACTGGTATGCTAAAACTCATGGAGCACATCCATTTATGTCTGCTGTCCAGACCTTCACATGTCAGAGTAGGCCCCCTTTGTTCAGTTACACCTTCTGCAGAAAATCCCAGAGCCAGAAGGAAGCCAGAGTACTGTAGCTAAGAAATGTCTACATAACAGAATTTCACATTCCAAGGAATACTGCTAGAAAGCACTGACTCAGATCATTCCCTTGTCACACAGACTTCCACATATCTGTGTATCTCATTACTGATGCAAGTGCAAAGTAAGTGTTTGCTTCTAAGACCCAGACTTCTGCCGTGTCCCACGCGTGGAGAGAGAAGTAAATTAAGAAGCCTAAGAAAATTCAGAGAGAAAACACTATATGCTTGAAGTAACCTGTTGCTCCTATAAGAGAGTATCCAAAATAATGTTGCCAATTTACTAGCTCTATGTACATTGCTGGCTGATTTCTGTTTAGTTATGAAATACTCAGGCCACCAAGAGTTTGTTCTGAATTTGTTCTGCACCTTTATGTCCCACTTTCAAAGTAGTTTAAGAATTGGGAATAAGAAAACTGTCTCTTCTATGTCATTGAACTTTCTCCACTGACATATACCGCTATGAAGGAAGAGACAATCTGACCAAACTTGACAGTAAGAAACATGGAAAATCAGAAAAAAAAGTTGAGAAGGAAGAAGTATGTAAAATCTAGAGGACAGGGAAATACAAGGAGTGAAGGAGAGAGTCACAGAACAGTCTCCTTAAGAACATTCTTGCTAGAACCAAAGCCAAGCCTCAATGCTCCTGACATAAAGCTCCTTAAACAAGTCTACCTCTTACCTCTGGTGCAATTATATATAGAACAGACACCACAAAGAACAAATCTAATTATTCAGTTGCTAGATATCATAGTGAGTAGCCAAAGGACCTGCTTTAACTGGCATGCCCTGTATGAGTGTCTGTGTAATTGCATTTTATTTTGCTTTGTGGCACACAGGGAAATTGCATTGCAAAACACGGATCTGCATAATTTAAGAATATTTTTGTGCTCCATAAGTAATTACAATTTAGGAAGTAAAGGAATTACCACAATCTTAATTTCCCATCCATGAGCACTTTAAGCCAATATGACCACCAAATTAGTACTGTTACACACTATTCATTTAGTACATCAGGTAAACTTTCCCAGACAATGAATCATGATTATGCAGTAAAGGTGGTGTCTGACTGTGTCTGTTGGCTCCCTGCTTCACTGGGTGCACAAGGGGGATAACATATTGACAATGAGGCAGCAGAAATAAAGAGGGCATCATAGCTGACAATCTGGCATATATCTCTATATGGTCGGATTCTATCTTGTCTTAGTCATGATGTTCCTCAGTCGTGCCAGAAAAGTTAGTTAACCTATTGTATTCAAAATCAGCCCCTGAATGACATATTCCTCTCTGCTGAGGGCTCACAGTGAGACACCTGGAAGTGCTAAGGATTCAGAACAGAATTCAAATTCAGATGGAGTTTTGCTGTGAACAAGTAGGATCATGGGATTACTCAGTTTGGAATAGACCTCAGGCAGTCTCTAGGCCAATACCCCGCCCAAAGCAGGTCTAGCCTTGGGACTAGGTTGCTCAAGGCTTTATATGGTGAGTGAATGAAAACCTCTTAAGGCCCTGCTCTACAGCAGCCCTGTTCTCTTCTGTACACCCAGTATGAACACTCTTGTTTCAGCATTTGTTCATTTGCCTTGTTATCCCACTATGTCCCACAGTTAGGAACCCAATATAAACATACTAAAATGCTTTGGAAAGACAAACCACCTTAACTCTTGAACTTTGTATTATTTAAACAAGCTACTGTAATAGATGGCAATGCTAAGGAGCACAGGAAGCTGGGGGCTGTAATCGTAATGCTTTGTACTTAGGAAACAGTCTTCTTCCTAGTTCTCTGGAAGTAGAGACAGATACACAATACACCTTTATGACATCTCAGTAAGTATTATTCTTTCTTGTATGTGGATGTAGAAATAATGTTCTGACTGCAGAAAAGATACAGGTTCTTGGAGTTTCCTATAAAGCTGTACAATAGAAGAAATGTTGAAAACATGTACCAAGGACATGTTCAATTATATATGAATCTAGCTTAGGTCAGCACACAAGTTCCTAGTTACTAAATCCATGCATGTCTGTAAAGAATGTGAGACATCGGTTTCCATAGTAAAGTATTTTGTTTCCAAGTTTCATCTATCACTGCACTGAAATACTGGGATCTTAAAAAATAAAATGCTAAATTTTTAAACATTGGAAGAAGAAAAATATTGTTAACACACCACAAATGAAAACAAGGAACAGAACTGAAATTCCAGGTCAGTCAATGAGGATAGCAAAACCAAAATATTATTGGTCTGCAATGAAAAAAAAGTTACAGGTATATACAGAAAGTTGGTATTGTTATTCAAGCAGTGTGTATGAAACATTATCTATGATAGGTAATGGCCATTGCTTTGTCCATGTAATTCCCAAATTCTAACCTACTAGAGATCTTGGATTTCTTAACACATTTTCAGTTTGCCACTTGAAATACCACATTGAAATGTTGAGCATAATTCTAAATTTTAAATATTTTTATGCTTTAATGATTTCTCACCTGGTAATGTTTTAGTGTGCCATTAATAAGAAGAGAAGACTGCTTTTCCACCCTTTCTGTGATCGCATGAGCAACAGTGTAGTAGGACTGAGACCCTCTAGCGCTATATTGCATGCTATATTCATCATCCACATCTTGTTTGGCTGTCCTAGAAAGCAGAAAAAGAACTAAAGTGAATTCCCACAAACAGCTTTTTTGACCACAGCTCACATATGTATGTCTAAAGAAAGTGCAAATCCCCAACCATGGCAAGTACACCAAAGGGTGCAAGCTCTTTATAAGTAGGACACAATTAATACCAAATGACCATATTCCTTTTCCTGCAGGTGTTCATGCCAGAGAAGCTACCACAACTCCCTTTAATCTACAGCAATTTACTCTTGAGAAATGCCACTGTAAGAAATCACAATTCCTAACAGAAAACAGCATATAAAGAACACTCACTCAATGATTTGCTTTGCATCTTTCTCAGAAACTTCCTCACTGTTAGGATCCAGGAGTATCTTCTCATCTGCTTCTAACCTGCTTGATTCTTCTTCATCATCCTACAGAATACAGAAAAAGAACAGAGGTCCTGGGAAGTGCAGCATTGTCCTAAGTCATACTTTCAACTGGCATTCACATATTGGTAGCTTTCATTGGTTAATGCTTTATGACAGAAACCTGAAGCACAAAGTTCAATTTACACCTATTCTGCAACAGAATTGCACTGCAGCATAACAGGAAGGTAAATTTTGACACGCATTAACCAAAAGGAAGTCATGATACTTTGAAATAAGAAGCAATTTCCCTTTTCACATCTTACTTTTAAAAGCCTTATTGGGTTTACTGCATTCATGAAGAGGATTCCAATACCATATATATGTTTATATCATATTCCAGTTGTGTGATAATTTAATAAAGCTTAAAAAACTGCCAAGAACTGCTGGTTTAGGGTTCTAGGTTCTTAATTTTTGAAAAACACACCACTTTTTCACTTTTTTAAAAATAACTTTTAAGTCCTCTGGCTACAGTTGCAACTGATAACCAACAATTTAAAATCTCACTTATGAAGCTAAAAAAAATACTGCTGTGATTTCTGCAAGTGTATTTTCCTAAGAATGAACTCGCCAGCCCTAGAAAACACTGCTGCTGAAGAGTCTGCTAAAAATGTGGGCACACCTCTTTTAACATTCCTTCTAGAATCTGACAGGTATCAGACCCTCCCTTCCTATCTTAATACTACAAGTCTTGCAGAATTACATTACCACTAATTAGTCCTACAAAGGCATGTACCTTAACATCATACAGTCCAGTCAGTTTCAGTGGTCAACTGGTCTAGTATTGTAAAGCCTGCTGGACTTATATCTGAATTCTATACCTCAGTCTGCTACCAGCCTGTTGACTGAACACGGTCCTTCTCCATTTCTCAGTTTTCCTCTCCTTTAGAAAGTACTTGTCTGAAAAATGCTATGCAAGTGGCAGTATTGATTATTTATATTATCTAACATTATGATCCTGCAGGGCTGGAATCTTTGTGTGTGTTAATTTTAAGATTATTTTTAGATTTTTTGTAATAATAGTATTTAAATCACCATTAAAATACTGAATCAAATAGCTTGTCCTGAACTGTCTGAACCTAAATCCCTGACATAATCCCAAACATTTCAATAAACATAATAAATAACTGTGTTATTCAAGATTGCCAATAAAAGCTCCAATACATAGACATTAGAGATGTTAACTTCATTCAGCACAATGCCACAAAACACTCTTTTCTGGAATCTGCTTATATTCTCTGGTTAATGATCATTAACAGTCAGAGTAAAATATTTATTTTTCCTAACTCTGATTACCCGTTAGGCATATATGGCATATAAAAAGGGCAACTGCTCTGAACTGGAAAGAATTTGATTAAGTTTATTTTCCTATTTGTATTATTCTTAAAACACCTACACATCTGCTACCAGTTTCCCTTCCTTCCTTACAAAAAAGAGGAGAAAATCACATAGAATAAGTAATTATTTTTTTTTACTGTGCGACTGGTCGCATTATTTTTTTTAAAGATACATACCTCTTCCTCATATTCAGAGCCACTCTCATCTTCACTATCTGACCTGGGAGCAACCTCATAGCTGTAAAAAGATGACAGAAAGATTATGAATTACAGATAACAAGAGGAGGGATTAGATTCACTAGATCTCGTATTCAGTTTACACATAATACATGAAGGGGGGAGTGGGAAGGAAGGGAGGGGAGATAAAAAAGGAAAAAGAATAACTAAGAGAAGCCTATGAAAAATATTAATGTAAATAGAAAAAGCAGCCTACTTGTATCCTAACTACTTACCCGGGGTTCATTTCCAGCCAGGCATCCAGCTGACTTGCTTTTGGTGCTTCTGGTCCAAGAAGAACTTTGCCTGTTTCAGTGTGAGTCACTTTGACTGGAAGGTCACTCATCTGACTGCTTTCATCTATGGGCTAAATATTAAAATGAAATTTTATAACATAAGGCAACTGAATTTCATGCTGGTCATATACAATTAAAAGAACTAATAGCACCTTCAAAATTCCAGATCTGAACAAGCAGTGTAGTTTTGTTATTAGAAGCCACACCTTCTCACATAGCTATCAAGCAAATGCTGAGTCACAGTATTTCTGTATGTAGCATAGTCTATGTGACATCTACAAATACATAACAGTACTACAAATAAATTAACAAGACCAGCATGGAAAAGAATACACTGTTGGCTTCTGTGAAACAAGACACAAGGTATGTATGTTTATAGGCATTTAATTCTGTTATTTATACCAATACACATCTGTAACAAGAAAGCATATGCTAACCTTATGACTTTTTCTCTTACATGGAGAAACAAGGACGTTACAATTTAGCTAACTTTTTAAGTAAAGAATGCTTATTTTAAAGATTCACTGTCCTCACTTCTTCAATTAAGCTGATAAAGCATCTGCAATAACAGAAACTTTTACTTATTCTGGTGCTCTAACAAAACCAGAGTAGCATAATTACTTCTGTTATTTCTTTGCCCTGTTCAATCACAGATTTTCTGCTTGAAAAACATTTTGCCTTCTACTACCGCTTCTACTGAAGAATCTTTTCCTAGTACATATATGTGAATAAGAAAAAATAATTCTGAACAGTTAAAAATACAGTGACTGATAGAGTATAAAATGTACTCCATTTCCATAGATAATGAAGTTACAGGAACATTAGCTGCATTTTCCTTGTGCAACGGTAACTATATTAAAGGATTTTGCTATAATTTTGAACTAATCAGCAGAAGTATTACTTGCAAGTATAAAAAAGACCAAAAGTAAAACAATAAATACAATTCTAAAGTTTTTATATAAAAATAAGATGGAACAGAAAAATGACATTGACAAAATAGCTCTTCATGAGGCAGCACATTCTCTGGTACTGAATGAAAAATATTATTCAAAGAATGACACAGAAAAATTACTTATTTCCATTTGCTTCTGAGGAAGAAAGAACTTTCAGATCTCTTAAGCCATCACAATAGTATAGTCTGTCCTGTCTCTGAAAGGTAATTATGTGCAATGTCAACAATATATTTCACAAAAACGAAAAACTAGAATATATAGTGTTTATAACTTCATTTTAGTGAGTAAATTATGTATACACACAGACTGCTTAAGCATTTAATAAAGGTAAGAGGGATTCTTCAGCATACTCAGTGATAGATACAATATTTTTTTTTAGTCTTCAACTTTCTGAATAGAAACAGGCTAGTATAAATGTTAATCTAGATAAATTTTATTTCTGGTCATAAACAGCTCTTCTTAGAACATTTGTGGTCATGATTTTTTTTTTTTAAGCTATAGCAATGGCATACAGAACAATCACTACAAAGTTTTAAAAAACCAACCAAAAAAACTACGCTGTAAAATTCATACCTCTCCATCAGGACCAAGACCAGATGCCACTCCTTCTGCATTTTCTTCGGCCTTCTACATCAAATAAAGAAGTGAAAATATCACAGTCAGATTACAAGCATAGAGAGAACACTTTAAATAATATAAGCATTTTGGACCATGAATACGTTTCATTCCATTTCTGAATAGCCTGGGATGCATGTAATTTAAGGCATGGGTGAATATAGGTAGAGCTAGGCTCAGAACTACTACCTGGTAGGTCTGGACCTAAAGCTCAGTTGCTTACAGACTGTGCTAATACAAATAAAATAGTAATTATTTTTCATGTGATTTACTATTCATTCCCTCTAAAGTGCTTTAATCTCCATTTCAGAGGTGTTACCATATATCACAAACTGTATATTGGTGTAGGCACTTTCGAGTATGGACACAATTTTGGGGTGTCTGACAACTAACGAGAATGGGTATTTTGGGCGTTCCTTGCACTATATCTCAATAAAGTCTAGACCACAATTACTCAAATTACAAACGAAAAGAATGCTGGAGTTCTTAACTGGAGTAAGCTAGATACTTTTTTTTTTTCTCGCCAGGCACCCCCGCAAGAAATAAGCAGTAACTTCATCAAAGTCTGTCCTCATTTACCCTACTTAAAAATGTCAGGATAGTATTTGAAAATGGAAGACATAGTTTGCTTTTGAATTGGAATTTTCCTAAACAATTCTGACAATGAGCAAGAAAGTATAGAATACAACTTCTGCTCCTGTCACAGTGCTGGGTTTGTAGTACTACGGCACAGTTTTATTTTGGTTACCAATGTAAACAGATCAGACTAACAACAAGACCAGATCTCTTAAATCGTGTTTTATAGATAAACAACACCAAGTATCATTAATGTGTGTGATAAATTCAGATAATCCAGTTTTTTCTTTTTTTAAGAAGTATACTTCAGGAAAAGCTGACTTCCGAATATGGAGATGATCCTCAATATCCACTTCAGATCAAGCCTTGAGCCTTTGTCTTTGCCATTAAAGTCCATTTCCCAAGGCATGAACTTCAAATGAATATGCAGCAGCAGATATGGGTCAATTCTACATTTTAAAAAAGTTTATTTTTATTCGTTTTGCATAGCCTTTTTACTTCTGGACACATGCCTAATTACCTTTGTTGTACCCTTTCACTAGTATTACCAAAAATGGAAATCTGGCTAAGCTTGATTCTAGTCTAAAACTTTTAAAATATTTATGAAGTATTAAGTTTTTTAATATACAAAAAATAACCTGCAGTTGAGGCTTATAAATACTTCACTGAGCTACACAAATGTCATTGGTCCTGCCCAATGCAATAAGCTTGCAGACTACTTTCTTCAGCATTCCTGGGCAGCAGATGTGTCTGCTGACAAAGAAAGGAACTTTACCAAAACTGAAGAGTTTAAACAGAGGGGCAGAATAAATTACGGTACCACATATCTGGTCTTGGCTGAACAAGTTACATCGAGTGAGGGTATTTTTTATCTTGGATAAACAAAAGGAGAGGGGTCCATTCTTTTGCACATGACACTGCCCTCTAACATACAATAATTGTTCCAATCAATGGAAAGGACTTTACAACTCAAACCAAAAAACAGATGTCCTCATCCTATCATTACACTCTCTGATAGAGTTCCTCCCCATCTTTCCCGTAGCCCCCCTTTAAGTACTGGAAGGCTGCTATAAAGTCTTCCTAGAGCCTTCCCTTCTCCAGGCTAAACAACCCCAACTCTCTTAGCCTGTCCTCCTTGGAGATGTGCTCCAGTCCCCTGATCATCTACGTGGTGTTTCAAACACACCACCACAAATGAACAGTAAGCATCAGTGTTAGTCACTGTGCAAAGATCAGATCTTGCTGTGAGAGCAGAAACTTTTACGACTTACAGTTAACAAACATTTTGGAAAGCACAAACCTATGCTACAAAGGAGATAAATGTAAATAATGACAGATATCTCGCACTTATATTTTGGGCTATGCAAACACGTCTTTAATCTTGACAATTTAATCCTTGACAAGGAAATACCAATTTTATGGAAGCAGAAAGCTACATTTTCTTCATTCTCTGTATAGTGACAGGAAAAACTCCTATGTATAAAGGTGAAAGGCTGCATAGCAACATGCAAGTTAAACTATCCTATCAGATGAAAATTTCATCTGGAGTATTTTTTTATTTATCCATGACTGCAGTGAGAATGTGGAACACTAGCTGAATAGGAGGCAGGAGACAGAAGACACAAATACAGGAATGTGAAAAAAGCAAAGAGGGAAAATCTACCATTAAAATTCCCCAAGCTGTATCGCAGAGAAAAAGTGGACTAAGCTGAAATTTTATTCTTGTAAGAATGTAGGGTTCACTTGGATATTATATAATGTGAGCCTGGCAAAGACAAGAAGTACTTCTTCATCACCTACTGCCTCATTGTTATTTCTACGAGAAAAACCTAAGAACTCTTTTATCTATCTCTTTTAAGTACAAGACATTTAATTATGTGTGTTAGTAGATTAAACTGTGTTTACATGGACTGCAAATCATAAAAGTGTATTAGAAGTGTATGACTTGGAAAAAGACACAGTGCCCACCAATTTCAATGAGTGCTGCAGCCACGGACAACTAATTCAGAGAATTATAAATTAAAACAAAGAATAATATTTATGTACATTCCTATATCCTTGACAGCTGAACAAAAGCTTGGTGGAAATAACTTAATTACAAACAAAAATCTACAGATGATCAAGACAGAGCTGAGATTTTTTTTCTGCTTATCTTCCTTTACATTTTAGACTAGGATATTTATAAGCGCTGAATATTTGTGGGGCATATTTCCCTTTACTTCAGTGACAGAAAATTATGTCTTTATTGACATGGCCAGAAAAGACTCTGTGTTCCTCATACATACTTCAGCTAAACTGACATAGAAATTGCTGAAGGAATTAGTATTTCTCATTAGAGCAGTGCATTTACTTCAGACACTATCTCATTAAGGATTATCTCTACTGAAAATTCCATACATTAAATCAGGTCTGTTCTCACTGGTAATGTAGGTCAACAACCCCATTTAAGTTATGTCTTAACTTTGTAGGCAAGGATTGTTCCTATGTTAAGAACATGCTCTCAACAAAAAGTACGGAGGTTTTAGAGAGGGACAGGAGAAAACACGGAGCATATTTTAATTTCCAAAATTAGAATTTTTCATTTGCTGGAATTTATTAGCATATTTAGAGTGCTGCTTGTAAACCATGTAAATATGAAGTTTATATTTGCATTAACAATTAATAGCAAATCAGGCATGGAAAAGCATTATAAAAATCCTCTTATTCAACTTGCAAGAGAAGAAAGGTACTCAGAGGTCACAAAAATGACATATCATTAGTTAATGATTATTTCACACACACAATTGCTGTTTTGAAAATAGCACTGTTCGGTTTCCACAATGAGAGTCTCTCACAAGGTAAGATATTTCATATGAAGAAAGGCAATTTTGAAAAGCTTCAATTAAATGTTAAGAACGCGCTATGAATAATACTATTGGCAGAATACCCATTTGCTATAATAAACCTACGCAAGTTCTTTCCCTCTAGTCATTTCCAATGGTCCTACAAAATGGACTGAGCCAAGTGTAGAACGTGGAGGTTTAAAAAAGTTACTCTGTATGAAACAGTTATACAGACCAGACTTTTCCCATCTTCTGCATACAATGTTTTGGATCCACTGGATCCTTTTTGGGTACTTCAATCCTAATTTACATGTCACAGCCAATTTTGCCTGTAGCACAGAAAGTTTATCAGTGAATCAATGTTAACAGCCCACGATTTTCTAATCCTGCCTCCTTTTCACCTTCTTTGGAATTAATGATAGCAAATTTCTTACATATTTCAGTGGAGATAGATGAGTTCCTTCAGTGTGAAGAATTTGGCCATGTAAATGACTTTAGATACTTTGGTATGTGTATGTCAACTGGGTATCTCTACATTTATTAATATTAAAATTGGACTTGAAGGAGACATGGCCTAAAAATATCAGCTGTAATTACTTGCCTTCTTTCTTCTCCTTCTCTTCTTCTTCTCTTTGGCTGCTTGTGCCTGTTTATGCTCCCATACCAGGTTAGTCAAGTTAGCCACATACTCATCTGTCTGCTGCAATAGGTAGGCCAGGCGTCTATCTTTCTTTTGGTCAATCAGCTTGCGGTAGCCTTCTTCATCTTCAGCCTAGCAATACAAAATAGACACCAACCATGACAGAAATGCTTCCAAAGAAACACCAACCTACTCCCATTATCAACAATCATGTGTTATCTTAGGTCATTATGATCTGCATCGGGGGACAACTAGATGGGTAAAGATCATATGATCAGGCTCACAGGGTCATACATTTATGTTAACAGCTCACAGAATCTCAGAATTACAGAACAGTTTGGGTTGGAAGGGATCTTAAAGATCATCTTGTTCCAACCCCCCTTACATTGGCAAGGACATTTTCCACTAGATCAGGCTGCTCAAAGCTTCATCCAACCTGGCCTTGAACACCTCCAGGGACTGGGCATCTACAACTTCTCTGGGCAACCTGTTCCAGTGCCTCACCACCCCCACAGTAAAGAATGTCTTCCTTATATCTCACATAAATCTATCCTCTTTCTATGTAAAACAGACGTCCTCATCCTATCACTACGCTCCCTGATAGAGCCCCTCCCCATCTCTCCCGTAGCCCCCCTTTAAGTACTGGAAGGCTGCTATAAAGTCTTCCTAGAGCCTTCCCTTCTCCAGGCTAAACAACCCCAACTCTCTTAGCCTGTCCTCCTTGGAGACGTGCTCCAGTCCCCTGATCATCTACGAGGACTGCCTCTGGACCTGCGCAAGCAGGCCTATGTGCTTCTTATGCTGGGGCTCCAGAGCTGAACACACAAGGCTCTCACAAGAGCCAAGCAGAAGGGGAGAATCACTTCCCTCAGCCTACTGGTCATGCTTCTTTTGATGCAGCCCAGGATAAAATTGGCTTTCTGGGTTGCGAGCTCACACTGCTGGCTCATATTCGGCTTTTCATCCACCAATACCCTCAAGTCCTTCTCCCCAGGGTGGCTGAGAGTTACACTATCTGGAGACAGTAAGAAGAGGGATTATCACAGGGGTCAATCCTGGCGCATATTAACATCTTGATCAGTGACCCAGAGGAAGGGATGGAGGACACCCTAGTCAAGTTTGCAGATGACATGAAACTAGGGGAAGCTAGTCAATATGCGCAAGGGCTGGGCTACACTTCAGAAGGACCTGAACAGGCAGAGAAGTTGTACCATTTCAGACCTTAGAGGTTTTCAAGACTTGACTGAAAAAAGCCTTGAGCAACCTGCTTTGAACTCGATCTGACACTGCTTTGGGAAGGTCGTTGGACTAGAGCACTCCCTGTCAGCCTGAGTGACGCTGGGATTCAGGGACTCTATGTTTCTAAATATCTCCTACTCTCACAGCCTAATGATCAGAAAATCTAGAGCAGCTACGACAGGTAAGGGAGGAGGAAGTCACATCAAACAGATGTCTCCTACAGAGATGATTTTTCAAGAACATGTAGTGCAGGTAGCCCATACCCAGAGGAAGAACATCGGAGCTGGATGTGAACTTGCACTTAGTCATTTTTCCAATATCAATACAAATCTTTTTCTTTTAGGTGTTAGAAGAGAATTTTCTTTTGGGCAGATAATCATCTGTTATCTTTCCACTCTGATGTTATTTCATCTTTGACACAGGTCACTATCAGAGACAGGATTCACCAGATAAGCCATATCTCTGAGTCATTTTGGCAACTCTGCATCCTTATGGCACTGTGTTAAATGTTAAAGGTAAGACATACAAGGAAATACTACTTTCATGTGCTGTGAAGATAATAATGCAGCATTTGAGCATGTCAGAACAGAAGAAAAGCAGCAGAGACAGCTTTGTCAATTTTGGCTAAAAAAATAAAGTACATGATGCCTTATAAAAACCAAACATGAGTCAGAAACATTTTAAAGATGATAACTTTAGAAGACAGCATGCTAGGAGATTAAAAAACCCTTGTGCCTCTGTGGAGAGACATAAGAACTGCAGAAAGTTGACAAGAACAGCTGTAATGTTCAAACTGAGCTGGTAAAACTGCTTGTAAAATTCAGTTGTAATGCTCAACCATCAGAACTACAACACTCAAAACCTAAGTTGTTGTTAGTATTACTATTATTACTACTACTACTGAATATAGTCATTGCAATCTACTGCTACTACTACTAGTAGCAGTAGTAGTGGATACGCAGTCATCGTAATCTAGCCAAGGCACTGCCTTTACACATTCAAGCTTCTCCTGACAGTATCTTTTAAAATCATACCCGATGCCCATCCCTGCATATGGTATATATTACTATTAATGAGCTGTGACACAATCACCATTTCTAATCGCAGTCAATAAAGGACACTCTGTGGAATGAATTCAACATTCTGAAAAGATATTCAAAGAGTTTTAGCCACAGCACATTTTCCTAGACCACACCAAACGTCTGAGAGTAAAAGATTTTTGTAAAAACCGCTAATACATATGTGCAAGTTCAGAATTTATCACAACTGGACTAAAAATGGGCCAAATAACCCCACTAACATAACACACAGTTTGCTTTTGCAGAAGGATTTAATAGAGCAGCAGAGGAAAAGACTTCTGAGTACAAAGCCCCAAACTGAAAATGCCTATGAATTGCTGTATCTATGACAGCACCTAACTACAGCCTAGATGAAGGAGTCTTAGGACAAAGCACTGCTATTCTGGAAGCACTGGTATCCTGTGCCATTTCTGGACATTCAAATCTACTTTGTACGTTTCAGCAGTGGAGATCTTTATTATTTGTTACACTACATGCTGGGCTGACATAACCTCAACATTACAACAAACAAAAATATTTCTAAAATATCAAGTTTAGCTTTTTTTAAACCAGCTCTTTCTTTCTCTAATACTTAACATTTTTAAAAGCTTAGTTAGACTGCTGGCAATTATTAATTATAAAAAGTCTATAATGCTGATTACTATGTAATTTTAAGAAATGCTCTAGGGCCTAAACATTTGTTATTCTCTTATGCAAGCCCTTCATTTACATTTTACATGCAATGCACTTAAAGTTTTAATCATATTTAATTATGTCTACATTTTGTTTTGTGATTTTTAAATCAGTCCTTATTTAAATTCAGTCCTTATTCAGGGTGGGAACAGATTCTGGAAAGGAACTAGAGTTTTGTCTTATGTCTGCACCCACATTAGATACTTACTGTTTTTTGCCAGCATGTTTCAAAGTAAGCATGGCAATTCTAATTCAATTCTGTGTTTGTAAAGTGTTAATAAAATGTTAAAAAAGAGCTAACCAATATCTTGAAGAAATTTTTCCAACCCCATTTGCTAACATACTTGTACATATGCATTAAACTGCCTACACTTTAAATTCCAGAACTATTTCAATTCCTGAAATGTAGGCAGCCCACTGATTGGTTCCACACCATTCTGAAAAGACATGGTTATACAAAAAAACATTCTACTCCATCCTAAGAGTGATACAACTAGTACTGTGCAGGTGCACAGAAGGGAAAACTATGAAATTGCAGGAAGGAATATGGTCCTGCAGTGTTAATGGGTAGAACTGGCTGCTATGAATTTTCAAGATATATTCATTACTGCTATTGGTTATGTACTTTCACACGTGAGATCAGCTTTATGTAAAAAAAGTATGTGGTGTAATGCCGTGAACATGTTAATTATATGGAATCTTCAACACTAAAAACCTAGAAATAAAACACAGTCCAGTATTTATATAATGGACCAATACCCCTGCAATTACATAACAGTGTTAGTATATGTAGTTAATGAGATTAAGTGATGTTATACAGAAGTGGCCGTGCTAAGTTTTCATGCTGGTAGAAAACAACAATTACTCCCATCAAAAACCTTTAAAAAAGAAGTAGCTATAAGTGAAAATCAAGTGTCACATTCACTACCATCAACAGAAATACAGGTAATCAAGCTGTAGCAGTTTCAGATTTATACTTGTTGCATTATAGAGGCTTTATTCTTCAAAGAAAAAATATGTGTGTGACTGAGATGGCATATGAAATATTGAAAGGAAGCAGCATGTAATTTTACCTAAAATAACCATATTCCTTCCTCTACTTCTTACCATTAGTCTCCTCATTCTTTCTTTCTCAATTCTCTCAGTTTCTTTTTTCTGCTCACGCTCAGTGTTGGCATGCCAAGTTGCCACAGCTTTAGAAAGTTTCTGAATTTTCCCAGCAACTGACCGGTGGTACTCTTTAAAATCTTTAGCATGCTGCAGTATGCTATTCAGGTATTCCTAGGAAGAGAAACAAGTTAGTGCAGATGCTTGGGCAAAGCACAAGACTTAAAATCACAAACACGTAAGTTTTAATCTTACAATTTTCCAATTACTGATCACATGATTTAGGGTTTTTTTAATCTTAGAAACTTCAAAGGTAAATAAAATATTTAATAGAGAAGACACACAGCAAAGGAAGGTGCATTTCTGTCATGAGGCACAAAGCTAGTAAGTTAAAATACCTGATGCTTCTGCCTACGCTTCCTCTCCTGTTCTATCTTCTGCTGTTTCTCCAGCTTTTCCGTCATACGGGCCTCCCTCAAAGTCTGGCGCTTGCTTCGTTTGTAGGCTTTGGAGTTCAGTGCTGTCTCCAGCGTTGTGTCACGACGCATACAAGCTACTACCTCTTGTCTTAGCTACCATTGGGAAAAAAGAAATACTTAAAAAAAACATACGTAATTTTTAATACACAGAGGAACAACTTTAAACACTAGTATGGCAGAGTAAAGCAGTAACAGTCCAGAAGATGTACCAGCCTGTTCTTCCCTTTCCATTATGGTTCTGAAAAGATCCAGCATCTATACAGTTGCACCAGCTATATCTGTCTCCTTAAACAAATCTTAAGTCTCCATATGATGGCCAAGTGTTAAACACTCGTAATCATTTATTCCTGAATGATGCTGCCAGTGACTGTCCTGCTGCAACAAAAGGGGCTACCCAAGATGTTACACCATCAAAGTAATACATGACATATTTTCTTGAGCTGGACCCGAATGTAGCTGACAACTCATTTCATGGTCAGCTGCACAGGAGTCAGCAGGAAGAGACAAATGTCAAGGGCTCAGAACAGTATTGCCACAGTCCCCAGCAGTACAGCAGGGAGAGCCTACTGGTTTTCATCTGACCTCTGACAAAACTTCATTACAAAGGAATGCCAAGGGTAGAGGGAAGGAAGACTTGGACATCATGGTACAACTACTGCCAAGGCTTCTGTCAGGAAGTATTTCTGCTTGACCTGCCAAATCACATCTTTGTTCTTCCAAACTAGCTTGAAGTCTCTTGCCACTTCCAATGGCAAGAGGCCCATTACTCTGGCAATGTGATTCCTTTTCTAAAATTCATTTGGTGATACATGCGTTCAACATCCAACTTGTATCTTAGGTCTGATCTTGTTACACTTAATTTTCAAAGTCTCTGTGCCACAGTGGAAATCCTGGAAACAGATCACAGTGAAACAGCATACACAACATACAACTCTTCCTCAAACAAAGGGACACATGACAACTATATGAACTATATCCAGAAAGATATAGTTGGGATTTGTGTTGAAAATCATCTTGCCATCTGTCCAGCTCTTGTTTTGTCTTTGCACCAATGCCATGTTCATGAGGGAAGACACAGTTCTATGTTACATTTTAGACTGGTAGACAAAGCAGAAAGTTAACATAACTCTGTTGAACATTCTGTATCTAAAACAAAATAAAACTTGAGCATTTTGTGACTTGCTTATCAGTCAAGTTTGCTCTCATGCAAAGTCTCCTGCTTAGGCTCAGTGTCACTGCAAAATCTCTTGCCAATTTACTCTTTGCTACATGAACACATTTGGCTGTGACCTCTATGAGAATTTTCCTGAAGCAAAAGGCATTACCTGGCGCTGGAAATTCAGCAGCCTAAGTGCCTTCAACTCCACAGTAGCTTTGGTTCGCAGATCAGGGGGCAGAGAACCAGGCAAGTTCTCCAGTTCCTGGATTCTGTGAGCAATTCGAGCCTGAAGCCTAAGTAAACAGAAAAGAGGATAAGACACCAGAGGAAATCTGTAAGTGGTTATCAAAATTATACAGTAAAAATAGGCAATTTATTTCAGGCATTTATTTCACTTTTACTACTTGTTTCTGAACTAACAGGCTTTTGCAGACATGACATTAGGTAACCTTTTCCACTTTGAAAATAAATTGTCAAAAACTGAATATACCCCTTGGCCCTTCCTTTAATTTTGACTAAAACTATACATATAAAAAGAAACTTGGGGAATTTTATTTTATTCATACTATACAGGATTCTGCTTTCAAGCTTCTTGCATGGGTACTATTTTATGCACAGTGTAGTCAGTGATGACACAGACAGAACTTTCTTTAATATCTGGAATTATGCTTCCTTATTTTATTGACAAATGAAAAGTTCATTAGTAAAGTATTCAAACATACATAGCTGTTACATTATAAATCAGATTCTATTTCATTCTTCCTTTACAAGTCAATTTTGCATTCATTTGCAGATTCAAGAGAAAGAGAAAGAATAATGGACAAGCCAGACAGAACTTTTTCTTTGCTATTTTTTACATTGAAAACCAAGATCAAAGAGCTAACATTACAAATTTTTGTGGTTTATTTACAAGTATTTCTGGGAACTGCAAATTTTGCCAAGGTATTAAAACAACAGACCCCAAAATTTTAAGTTATCCAAAAGTTGCATCTAAGTTCAACTGAATCAGTGCCCTCCATTTCCAAAATGCAATCAAAACCAAACACACACATGCCCTCTCCCCCAAAACCAGAGTCCTCTCTCTCCCAAAATCAAAAACTTAAAGGCCCAGGAATAGGAAGGTATGTCATCTTCCTACATTGCACAGGCCTCAAAATTTCCCTTTTCTTTACTGTCACATAGCACAAAACATCAGATCATGTCAGGAAAAGATGTCTGCTGCTGTTTTCCTGTGATGAGGACTTTGGAACTGCCCTAAAGAGAGAAAGAAAATGCTTTCTATATGGCTTCTTTGCATATAGTGATTACTCCCACCTTGCCCTTTTGCACCTTCATCACTCCACAGTATTAGCACAGTGACATAAACTCTCATACACTCAACATATCAGCTGCACAGCTGGAAAGTAGATCACACATCAAGTAAAATGGCTGTGCCTGATACAGAGTCAGAACAAATCAAAATATTAGTATCTCACAGTAACTGTAAGTATTATGATTTATGTATAACCTGAAAAGCAAATGGAATCACTTGTACAGTTGCAGACAATATCTCTTCTGTAACAGTACTCCTTCCTAAAACTTCTAAACTTCCTAAAACTATGCATTTTTTTTGTATTACTGAAAGACTTTTGAAGTTCCTGGAACAACAAAAAGGAGGTGATGGTGCATTACTGCAGAGGGACTAACTTTGGTGTCCTTAACACAGCAGAAAATTGAAGCATAATTAGGTTAGTTAAGCTCTTCATACAGACTGAAAATTAAATCAAGAAGGGTTATGTCCTAATATGAGAAAGCTCTATTACAGACATCCCAACTCAAGTGAATGCAATAACTACTTGAGGTGTTTCCCACCACAGCCACCCTCTAATCCTTAAAGAGTATGACTGCAGTTTGTTGGGCTATTGCTATCTTCATAGAAACATACTAATAACTATTAGGTAAACAGAATCCAAAGAAAAAAGTTTCCTACATGCTTTTTACAAGCACTTGAAGGACATAATCTCACCATTTGTTTTAAAGATATATTTAACTAATCTTTGCAGTTAGCAATTTATCTTCATCCATGCAGAAAGCAGCTAGTGCATCTACACAGAGACCTCTTCACAAAAGAAGTGATGCACACCTCTTCCTTATTACAGCAGAGGTTACGCTTGCACATTCAAACCTGGACGTCTTGAACACTTGAACATCCATGCAAAACTGCACAGATGCCATGCAGTAAGCCATGAAGATACATAAGAAAAGACTTTGCAGGTAACAGAAAGAAACCATCGACTATCTGTAGGACACTAGCAAGCCTATTTTTTTTTAATTAGCAATAAGATGGAAAAAAGCCCTTCCACATAATAGAACAAGTTTAAATTACACACATTAGTAGCTTTAAGAGATCTATTCAGTGAAATCAAATGCAGCACTTTGTTTTTAAGAAACTGTTAAGAAGAGTTTTATAAAAGCACAGTATGAATTTTTCATTCTAGCTAGATTTCAAGGAACACAAGTTTAACAGCTCTCCACATGAATAATTTAAATTTCTTATATGGACAAGAATTTTGCATATCTAAGTTTCTTTTTATCCACCTTTAGTTATAAAGAAATTAACAACAATTATCATATAAACTCATCTCAAATCAACATATGTTACAAATAGCTTCTCAGCACAACCCCGTGAATTTGAGAGTAACATTAACTCCCCATTTTCTTTCTCTTTCTTAATATACACTGGAGCCTTTTTTATAATCAGATGAAGGCTTTTCAGGGAGAAAAAGCAGTCTGCCAGTGTTTCATTAGATTCAAACCTTTTTCAGGTCCCACAATCTGTTAATAGATGTATTACTGCTTTTCCATCGGTACTGGTCTATTTAACACATGGTTAATGAATGAGAACATTATACTGTACTTCTAAGCACCTATTTGATTAATTGTTTGATGAAACAAACTATCTAACTTCCTAGTAACAAAGAAAGGAAAAAAAAATGCTATGACTGGAAAAAAAAATAAGTGGAATGTTTTAACAGCAAAACTAAAGTATTTCACGTTTAAAATATTGTTCTGTAAGACATGCTCTAATACATAAATCAAGCTCCCCAAAAATCTGCCAATTAGTACTTCGGACGCATGTATACAAGAGAGGTGGCCAAACACTTTAGCAATTAACTTTTTATCATGTAGCTCATGAATCAGCACTCAATTACTGTCTCCCCAGCAGCACACTTTGCACCTTTAGTCCAGAAACACCACGTTTGGGTCATTGTTGCTGTTTAACCCTTGCCAGCAACTAAGCACCACATAGCCACTTGCTCTCTCTCCCCATGCCCCCCATAGTAGGATGGTGGATGAATCACAAGGGTAAAAGTGAGAAAAAAGCCTCATGGGTTGAGACAAAAACAGTTTAAAAAGAAATTATTTTTTAAATTTAATGAATATAGAGAAAAACAAAAACAAAGAGAGAGGAAAATAAAACCCAAGAAAGATTAAGCAATGCAAATGAAAACAATTGCTCACCATCAAACTATCAATGTGCAGCCAGTCCCCAAGCAGCAGTTCCCTGCCAACGCACTCAGCAATAAAATGAGGGGTATGCTCAGGTACTGAGTATCCCTTTGGTAAGTTAGAGTCAAATGTCCCAACTGTGTCCACTCCCACCTTTCCATGTATCCCCAGCCTACTTGCTGACCAGGTGGTCTGAAGAAGAAAAGGCCTTCAGGCTTCATAAGAAGGACTCAGCAACAACCAAAACATCAGTGTCTTATCAACAACATTTTCAGCACAAATCCAAAACATAGCCCTATCCTAGCATTCAACTTTATCCCAGCCAAAACTAGTACATGCCTTGAGTAAACCTAATCTGTTGTTTTCAAGAATTCCTAAAGTATTCAAAGCTTACACTTTCTCACAGTAAGGCAGTATAACAAAAATTTTCTTTTGCGTCTAACTTTACATTTGAAATATGACTCCCTAAAATACCTGTATGATAATTCTGTCTTTTCACAAAAACGAGTAATTCAGTTTTCTAAGTATTTCAAAGTATAATGCCCCTCTATTAAAGAAGTAAACTACTGAGAGATCTCAATAGAAAACCATTTCATAAAGCTTCTGCTAACTTCACTGGTTTCAAGATACAAATGTTTGTATTGGTTTTTTCTACTCCCTTTTTACGAAGAAAGTGTGAATACATCACAATTTTGTATTAAACTTGCCTATATTAAAGCTAAGTCTAGTACTGTCCAAAGCACAAAAGCTGTTAAATTGCTTTTTTCAAAGCTTTGGTCTGATGTTACTTACACCGTTCTACATAATGAAAAGACTTCCAGAACTTCTAAGCATTCTGGTACACAAAGCAAAAACAAAATCCAGCAGTGTTAAAGATAAAAGAAGCCTGGATCATTATCTATATGCTACCATAAAAAATAAAACCCTTCTGATGCAGAATTCCTACCAAACTTCCACCTCACTTACTCTGCCAACAAGATCAAGTTATTTAGAATTTAATGGACATGCTGTATCTGCAACTGGTTCTCCTGAGCAGTAAATGCAACACTGCTATTTTGTGTCACTCCTCACTTTCCTCTACTTATGCATACTAAGACATAACAGTTTGGAACACATTGTAAAATGGAGCAGGACTGGAAAGAGGAGGAGTAACAATTAGAGGTTAACTGATGCAGGGAAGGTTATACTGAAGTGGCTACATGATTCTTGCTCAGGTTAGTGCTACAATTCTTCACTCAGAGCAACTGTAAAACCATATAATGGTGGTTCTACAAGCTTTCTGAAAAAAGGGTTAGAAAACAAGTTATTGCTCAATGGCTATTCAGTCCTAAGATAAAAAGGGTAAGAGAGGATGCCACAGCAACATGATAATACATTACTTAAGCATTATCTTACACAAAAAGTAAGAGCTTCTCTGGAATCAAAACCTTGACTCTGGACACAGCACCACATGCTAAAACACTTCCTGGTGTTTTACTTTCATAAAGCAGAAGTCATTAAACCAGTCTTCAGTGAGATCACCATCCCTTTTAGCTACTTTTCCCTACAAACTTACTGTTACAGTAACTAGAAGATGCATCTGTGACAGTATGCTCCCTTCTTGCCCCACCATCTCCCATCCTGACCTGACAATGAACAACCGTATTCAGCTCCAGCTGGAGCCGGGCGTTTGACTGGAGCAGCACGCCTGTCTCACAGAACACATAACGGGTGCAGCCCAACAAGCAAAACAACTGAGTGACGGCCGGGCTGCGGCGGGGGCCTCTCAGCCTGGTGTTGCTTCTGTGAGGGCCAGGAAGACCCCGCACAGCTGTGACCATCAATCTGGGTCCGCACCCAATCCTCCCCGCTCCGCGCTGAACCATCGGGCCCAACCGACCTTCCCGAACTGACACCTTGCTAAGGGCCAGTCGGCACACAGTGACTGACAGCCCCACCTCACCACGAGTGTAAAATCTGGCAAGTTGGAAATTTTTTCCCCCCAGGGACAAGAACTCTAACTACGGGGTGGGTGGATGGGCCTGGACCTCTCTCCTCCCCAAGCAGGGATGCCTCCTTGGCAAGGTTTGCACCTCCGACTACGCTGGATGTTACCCGGGATAATACTACTAACAGCAGCGCTGTACTTTCAATTCAAGCTCAAATTTTGCAGTAAGTGTATTTATCAATGGCAATTCTGAACTTGTTCCATTTGTTGCCTTAATGAAACATCTGGGTTTTTTTCAACTTTGCCAAACAGTTTCAGTGAGAGTCCTTAAACTGGGCTCTGACAGGCAAACGTTAACTGGTGAGTGGCTGTATGCAGTTAGACTTAAACTCGCTGACCAAGTGTGAGACTAGGATTGGATCTAGCAGCACCTAGAGTCCCCTCTGAGGAGAAATTTAGAAAGGAAGGGGACCCTCTCCGAACCTTGTGACTCAATGGAGGGCTGTCTCCCCACCACCCCCAGCTACTCATCAGACTCATAATGTGACAGCATCATCAATCCAAAACAAGCAAATATGTTAAGTGCAGTTTCTTTCCTCTGACTGATAATGATCAAGAACATATTTTAGGTGCAGGTCAAGATCCTTCTGCCCTGCAGATTCTCACGGTCAACTGTTTAACAGCCTTGTTGATGGGAAGAGGGGAGAAGTCTCTTTCTAACACCACAAGAAACGCCATCCTCTATACTTTGTAATGAATATAATTCACCACCTAATTAAGGCACTCAGGAGGCAACTTTTAGAGATCATTCTTCCTGTTAACCTTCTTTTTAAATCTTGTCTGTGACACCATTAATATTGTCTCTACATTTTGGTAGTCCAACCAACCCCATTATCACTAATAAAATTTGGTTTTGCTGTGCCCATTAACTCATCGGCCTTTTGACCTCCATTTCTAGCTTCCCTTCTGTTTATAATTCTGAAAACTTCCTGCATAGAACTGGTTTCTCTGTAGACTGTATACAACGATTTTGTTTTCCTAACTTTCGCTGTTTGCAGCATCCAAGTAATACACTAACCCAGCAGAGCCCTTGAGCCTGTTTTGAACTTATCTGGTTTTCAGTGATACTGCCTGTACATTTTAGTAGTTCGTAACTTGGGGTAGAACTAAATCACTACTTGGTTTGACATTTTGTACTTTGCTTTGATATGGTCTTTCTCTGCAGACTCAACATTATACTATTATCACTGCAGTAGCTGATTGCAAGGAGTTTCAGCTGAGAAAGTGAAAAACAACCGGCTGCATAAGCATTTGATTCATGCTACTCTCTTTTACCTATATTCACGTTCTTGGAGTATTTCAACAGGATCCAACCCTTGTGGCTTCTGGATAGGGCTGATGCGATTCTGCTTTTGTTGCAGCTGAACGATGGGTGAAGGCTGTCCAGGTGGTGGCTGTGGTACAGAAGGGCCAGGCATGGCAGCAGCAGGCTGGGCAGCAGTGGGGGCAGGAGAAGGCCTCCCGCTAGGGGGGGGTGCGGGAAGCTTTTGCTGCGCGTTGGAGACGCTCACATCTGGGGCTTGGCCTGAATCATAAAAAGTACTTATTCATAACTTGAAATACAGAACACAGAAAGAAAATCAAGATGGCTTCTAAAGACAGAATGTGAAGCTGAGGCAAACATTCAAAATCACCAGTAAGAGCACACTGAGACAGACTGCACTCCATGTTTTAAAAAAACATACTAAAATGCAAGTATAGCACACATTGCAGGAAGTCCTGCAAAGAAAAACAAAACACCTGAAACTTAACGATGGATGTAATTTTTTTCCCATTCCTGCTGACTTCTAATTCTAGCATTAGAAGTAAAACAGCTCTAGAACTGATTTTGTGCAAGTTTAGGACTTCATTCCCATGTTCACTACCCTTGCACCACTTAAAAGTCATCTATAATCACAACCTGACAACAAGAACAAGCAGGTCTGCTTCTAGAGCTCTATCAGAACTAGATAGCTGTAATAAAATTTCTACAACTGTACTCAGAAGTACCTATCATATATGAATAGCCTTTGTTTTGCTATGATCCCCTATTAATAGTATTTAAGTATTTCAAATACCAGGAATTCAATTACTGTTTTATCTTACAGCATTCTAATAGTCTTAAAAATTAACACCTCAGTTAACATGAAAATAGTATTTGCCATTGATGGACACTAAGGGTCATAGATTTCAGCATGCCATATGACAACAAGCTACCCATACATTCAGATGTTCACAAATTGTCACTGACAATAAACATTGCAACAATAAAGATGTTACTTTATTGTCTGAGGAGTCACAGTAATTTAATGTTAGGAAAAACAACTACAAAGTACACCTGCAATCTAGTCATCAACCTTAATTGAACCTTAATTCAAACCTTAATATCCTAAAATCCATATAAAAAGATTCCTTCAAAGATCACCATATGTCATTCACCTATCTGCATCAAAGTCCAGAAAAGGCACTTGAGCACAAGCTGTAGATTCTGTATTTAGCAACACTGCATTTCAGCTTATAAAAAATACGTAAAACAAAGCCCACCAAAAGGCTCTCTGTAGTCTCAGTTTTCAGGGAATCATGCAAATTGAATTGTAAAACAAACACTACCATGAACAACTGCGTAATGAATAAAAAATAAATATAAAGAAATAAGTACAATCTTTAAAAATGTATCAAATAAAACCTCCAAACAAATAAAGTAAGGACAGACAATTTTTTTCTTATGAAAAAAACAAGCAATGAAAAAAGACAAGCTGTAAGATGCTTAGAGTTAAACAGGACAGAGATATTATTATTGCATACTGGATTATTTAGACAAAACTATCCATCTAGCAATTCTGTGTAACTACCAGCATTTTTAGTAGCAGTTTAAGCTAGAATGCACTGTGTCAGGTAAACTCATATACACAACCTCTCAAGAAACACTTTTCCCCCTCATTCTTATCCTGCTCAAATTCTAAGTATTCATTGGGAGTATTCCAAGAAAAGTAATTCTACATCTGATTATATGTTAGTATTTAATCTGTTATTTGTAACTAATGACAGGGAATTTTTTTATGGCCTCAATTATCACAGAGTCATAACTCCCCAGATCTACCCACAAACAACAACATGGCATAACATTTCTACAGTATGAGAACCCTCTGTTATTTGTAATCCTGTGTTACTGTATTTATTTTTAAATCTCTCTAAAAATAACCACAAAACTTCAAACAATATATATTACTAGGGATTTCTAATTCTTTTCAGTACAATACTTCTTCCACTCTACTTTCAAACAACAAAATCAGCCAGTAAACCAAAATCTGAATGATTTGGTTCAAAATCTGGTCATCATGTGGGGGAAATAAAGTTACACTGTTCATGAGAGTTCAAAGACTACACTGAACTTCCAAAGCAATCCAAATACAAAAAAAAAAAAAAAAAAAAAAAAAAAAAAAGAGCAACCTAACTCTACCAGGGTTTGAAAATACAGTAGCAAAAACCATGGTTGAAAGACAAGCTTGCTGCAACTAAGCAGGCTCAGAACATAAGTTATTAAGTAGATTTTATGGATGTCCCTCAGGCAGCTTAAGTATTTCATTCTGATTGTAAAAAGGTGCTTCATGTTCAGGCTGCCTAGCAATTGCAGTAACTTCACATGGTCAAATCATTCATGCATGAACAAATGGTCAGACTCTCCTCAATTCAAGTCCTAGGCACAGTAAAGGTTACGCTAATTTTCTGCACACCTTTCTACCTTCCCTTTTTTCCCCCTGCATCTTTTCCCCAAACTCTACCCACAACGTTTAACCATAACTCTGTATGTGACATTAGCATTATACTCCACTATACCTTCAGTCCAAGTTTTAGGGGTAATGGCAGCTGTATGTCCAGGCATCCCTGGAGCAGGCCCTGGTCCAGTTGCAGCACCAGTCATTGTATGTAACCCAATGCCTGCAATTTGACAGAGGAAAGAAACTTACTAACTTACAAAGCATTTCCAAGTATTCAAAAATTATTTTGCTTTCTAGCATGCTAGCGTATTCAGGCAAGTAGTATTTTTCTTCATTAAATATGGATTTAAGTAGATTTTATTGTGAAAAAATGTATGTAATAAAGCATATTAAAATAATCTCCCAAAAAACCCTTATTCAGCAGCAAAGCCATGTCTACCGAAATGAAGTGACTAGTGAAAATATTAAAATCACTACTAAAAATAAAATAGTGCCATCTTAACCCTCGATTTCTAATGCAAACTCAGTAATGGAAGTGTTCAGAAACTAATAGGTGCAGGGTGCTTAACGTAACAGTTTTCTTTGGACCAAAATGCACTTGCTTATTGCACTGTCATATGTATTTTCACCAGGAGAAAAAACAAGAACATTTTCTTTTCCTTATGTTTTTCACTTGACAGCACACTATACATGGTTTGTTTTACTTTAAACAACCTAAATAACCAGTCAACTTGCTGCAGATTTTTTATCTACTTTTCTGCGTAGTGACAGGAGACTGAAAATTCACTCCAAGGAAAACAGTAAAATTGCCATCAGTAAAGTACAATTAACATGCAAAAAATGTCAAAATCAGGATGGACGCAGTATTGCACAGTGAAATCACTCTCATTTCAGTTTCGACAATAACCTATTAATAAATACATGTGTTTTATGCACTTGCTCAGGCTTAAAAACAAAGGCTGCTGTTCACTTAGATGCCAGAATACAGTCCCAAGTTAGAGCCCTGCACAGCACGCATTTTTTAATTTTCCACAAGTAAAAGTTCAAGAAAGAACTAAAAGAGAATTCCCTGTGCAATGACACAAGGCTTAAATGCACTTACCAGACTGTCTGTTGAAGGCACTGGGAGGCTGCTGCTGTTGAATGCCAGGCAGAGTTCTCTTCCCCTGAACAGCAAGCTGGAGGTTTTCTGGTAAAGGCTGACCTCTAGCTAACATTTTGTATGCTAGAATCTGAGCTCGCAACTGATGCAGCTGTACAGGGCTGAAAGGGGAAGGCCCTCTGTTAGGTTGATTCATAACTTGTGGGTCTCCTGCTATTATGGGTCCTGGCTGGCTGGGAGTCATCTGGGGTGGAGTTGGACCTCCTCCAGACATTGGACTGGACACATGCTCTGCTGCTCCAAGTGGAGATGGGTGTGGAGACATATAACCTAGAACAGGTAAGAGGATCACAAACTTACCTCTCTGGTTAGTCAAATATAAATTCCATCAAATTTCTTAAACAGTACATAGAGTATAAAAATGTCTCTCTGAACTCAGGATAGCAGTAGTATTTTCTGCAAGATCAAAAGCACAATCTGAAGTTCCCTGGGATATCAAGAAAGCCTCATGAGCTATTCTTTGAGAAGAACTATGATTATATAGTCCATTAATTCCTAAAAATAACAATTACCCTCAAATTTGGAGTAAGACAAACTAAGACATGAAATACAATACAGAAGCATGAGGATGTGGTACTGTTTCACTACAATGTTGGACAAATACTTCCTTGTGGAACATATGCAGTGAATTCTGCCTATTTTGCAGCTTAATATTGTACATTTATTTTGACACACACACATCAAGGAATACCCATTCACTGATAAAGAACCTCATTGCCAAAACTCACCAACATACAGAAATAGAAACAGATGGTATTTCTGTACAACTGCTCTTTAATTTATACAGAATAAAGGTTTGAGCCCAACAAAGAATGTTCAATATCTTTTACCATCAGCATGCTCAAGAACTTGGAACATCAACTGCAACCACAAAAATCACCTTCTGAAGAAGCTGCTGAAGACTGTGTTACTCTATAAAGCTCCAACAGAGCAAGCACAGTCCTGAAGTGAACAATGCTTGTATCTCATTATAGCTCTTGTGAATGCAGAGTTTGAAGTTCAATTACACTTCATATATATCTCCTTGAGCTTCACAATGCATCCATGAAAAGAGATGGCATAGATTTTTGGTGAGATTTCCAAGAATATGTATTGTGTCAGAGAAAAAATATGAAAAGCAATCCTTCAGGTAATGCACAACAAACAACTACATTTCAAAGATGTCCACCAAGAGGGAAAAACGTATCTACCTGCTTTACTTTGGCATTGTGGAGCACAATGCCCACTCCAATTTGAAAAGCCTAAAAACCCCTCATAACAAAAATCAAGAAATCTTCTGGCTCGCTTCCAGATTCTTAGTAAGCCACAGATCACTAAACTCCAAAGTTCATGCCACAGTTCACAGTTCTGTGCCACCAAATCTACTCTTCCTCCACTCTTCCTGACACTTTGAAGTGAAACTACGTCAATTTCATCTATCCAGATCACAGAAACAAGTAATTTTGCCCTCTCTTTAGCTTCATTGTCCTTATCAACCCTTCAGTAAGGGCAACATAGGCAATACGTCAAAGTAGCCTCAAGTCTTCTGAGATGACAGCACCTGTAAGTCACTAGAACTTATACAAGTGGGTAGATGAGAGAGCTAAAGAACTCAAAGTCCATCAATACTGAAATCTGGGGATGAAAATATTCTACAATGAAGTAAAGGTTGTAAATGCCTGAGAAAAAGGACAAAAAGAGGATTTCAGCTCTTGTATAAAAGGAAAATAAGGTAGAAGTAAAGCAGGGAAAAAAGGGTTTTGGGATGCGAAGAGACCAGACAAGACAGAAACAAACACATTGAGGTCAATCTTGTAACTAAAGATGATGATGACAGGAAAGGAAGAAGACTCTAGCAAGAATAAGAAAAATTAAACAGTTCAAGAGAAAAATAGGGAAGTGAGGTGAGAAGTTCAAGGAAAAAGGAGAAAGAGACCTTAAAAAGTTAAAATTACTGAAGTTATTGACCAGGTCAATATAAAAGTTGTTTATACATTCATTGGTGGTGATAAAATTTATGATAAATAACCATAAGTTCACTCCATTATTCATCTCCTTCCACTAAATTACCTTTGCCTCATTTTTTTTTAGAGTGAAAGATACAAATCCCTCTTGCTGAGCACACTGCTTTAAAAGAACAACCAATATGTCACAACAAAAATCAAAATACACAACTGCACTATTGTTTTATGCTGTAAAGTGGGGTTTATGTTTATCCATTACTATCACATTTCTAAATCTCAGAATTTACATTAAATAGCACCTACTTTGAATTACATTGGTTTCGAAATTGTCTTTCAAAGGTGTCTTTCCCCCCTGAAGTTACATTGTCCAAGCTATATATTCCTCAATCACTGCCGGATGTCAGACCCAGGATCTTGAAATCCATCTGGACTATAAAAATCTAAAACTGTGGTGCAAGATATTGAGCACTTGTTTTCAATGCTGACAGTTCCAGCTGCAAGTCTGTGACTATGTTTTGCAGAGAGTTTTTAGAAGCAGGCATATTGAGCTTTCTAGATTAAATATTACTTACACTTTCTCTCTCCCAAAGTCCTATGCATCAGGATTCTTGGCAATAATAGGAAACTA
This sequence comes from Falco peregrinus, assembly GCF_023634155.1. Lineage (NCBI taxonomy): Eukaryota > Metazoa > Chordata > Aves > Falconiformes > Falconidae > Falco > Falco peregrinus. The sequence continues at coordinate 56,026,260 of NC_073739.1, forward strand.
GGCTTGACAAGAGTAAGAATGAAAACAAAATTCCAATAAAATATCTCAGGAAAGAACAAAAGCCTTCCAAACTTCTTGTAAGGGCTCTAAAACGTGGCATTTATAGAACAAAAATTTTGTGATGCTATATGGAAATTTTCCTTTTAAAGTTTGAAAACTTTCAGATGATTTAGTGGTGTGATGATACACACTGTCACAAGGCTGTCCTAATAAAATCTCCATACCACTTGCATTTTTCCTATCTTATTACACATACTTCCATACAAGTGAGCATGCACACATGGGTTTTGAATAAGGACACATGAAGAATCACAAATATTGAGTTTAACCTGCATATGTCATAAAAGGAAAAAAACCCTAAAGACACGGTCCACAAGAATTTTTACTATATAGGCAAAGACAGACACTTTTTGAACTTCGCAAACACACATTCATCTGCTATGAAGCACTTCAAATGCATTTTTCCACAGTAAGTATTCAGCAGGTTTTTAAGTACCTACCTCATTGTTACTTGCTGCACTGCTGAGTACACCTTACTCTAGAATTTCCACAGATTTTTTTTCTATACTGCATAAACCATTTCTGTTTAATTTAACCTTCAAAATGAAAGATGGCACAAGCAGTGAATAATAAAGTTGTAGAACACTCACAACAGGAGAGTTCTATGTGCTTTCAAAGGGCAACAGATAACCTTTAGTTCTGAAAAATACATGAAGTAGGATACCCAACACCAGGAAAGGGAGGCCAAACAGCCCAACCCACCATTTAAAGTCATGGTACCTTCAAAGCTTTATGAGAGGTTTCTCCAGGTCTTATGTAGGTAAGTTCTGAAAATCTCCAATGATGGCGACTCTTAATCACTCTCATGATTAATATTCTTTCCCTTAAGTCCCATCAGAACTTCACTTACATAATTTGTGATCATTACTTCTTCTGTTTTTGCTATGCACCTCTGAGAAGAGTCTGGTTCTGTCTTCTCCATAATCCTTCAATGGGTTGTCAGAAAGGCTACATCAGAAATCTTTCTCAAATTTTCAGCAGTTAAGAAGCACTGCCTGCATAATTAGCAACACTATTTTCATCCCACTATGGTATCAACTTATTCCACAGAAATACATCACAGTATGTCATAAAAAATATATATTCTTTACAGTATTGACACTGGAAGAAATCCTAATTCTAACACTTTACCAAACACAAGTATTACTGGAGGGTAGACTGGATAAAAAGTTTCTGCTTTAATTGCTTTTAATTTCACTTAAAAGAAGAAAAGAACATCTTCCTCGTTTGTTTTAAAGCTGAAGATCCAGACAGCTAAAAATTGGGAGATTATTATTTTGTCAGCTTTTAATGCTATAACAAAAGAGAGCAGAACTCATATGAATTCTAAATCCTGGAAATTAACATTAGAAAGTTTCAAGGTTTTACTAGTTCAAAAACTGGAATATTCACAGAGGTCTGGACTCCGCACTAAAAATCAGGAAGACCTAAATTATGAAAGTGTCCGAGAACCATATATGTCAAATCTTCCTGCTAAAACTGATAGCAAGAGTATATTTTTACTCAAAAATGTGACTGCAAGAGAATTTTTGGATAAGAAAGATATAGGTAGGAATGAAGAAATTTAGTTGTGTAAGTCATTTATGTTAACTATCACTTCAACCACCAATTAAAGTTAATTCTTTAGAAAAATAAGGAATCAAGTACATGGCCACAATACACAGTAGGAAAGCATAATGTCTTGGAACACAGGGGAAAATATGTTCATGTTAGACTGAGACTACAAACTTTCTTAAGGTAAGTGAAATATAACATTTCCCTGTTGGTAATGTGACCAGGATTAACACCAGTTCTTGTGAAACTCCACAAAGAGAAAGAGAGACCCCGCAATTCAAAGTAATTTAAAAATGGGCCTGTAGAAGTAAACTGTTGAGAGGTCTTATGCTGGCAGGCAGATGGATAAGGTGACAGATCTTTTCTCATCTTTAAAAGGCTGAAAGTGATCAGAAAAGTAAGTGCAGCTAATTTAACAACAGTAGGGCAATGAACATTGTTTGTGTACTAGCAGTAATTTGGTGAATTCTGTAAGTTAAACTTAATCAGTGTATCTTTGTAACAAGTCCAACAAATACTGCATGATAATTAAAAAAATATACAGATCAAGTCCCAGAACCTTAAATGCCTGCAGTGCTTATGTTTCCACTTACAAATAGCCATCAAATACACCCAAAGTGTTGAAACTGGCCTGCATTTCACTGCTGTATCAAAGTAACTGTATTTAATTTGCTCCAAATTCCAGAAAAACACAGATTTTTTTTTTATTTCAGCCCATTTATATGTTTTTATAAATTCTTTCTAACAAAAAATATTTAATTTTATATAAATACTTGGCTTGTCTTTGCAGTTTCTCCCCATTCCTCTCACAGAGTCAAATCTAAATATAATTTTCATCTTCTGGATAACTCTGTTCAGCAGTTTAACAATTTACAGTAATTTTCATACTTCTCATACCAATACTGGGTTTTTCAGCACAGTTCATTCAGAGAGGCTGAAGGCAGTTTCTAACACAATTCAAATTCAGTTAAGTGTAGTAAGATTGCTATCTAAACAGCTAGATATAAAGTTGGAGCAACGGATTCTCCTTTCATTTAACCCATCAGCATTAAAAGAAAGGTATTAAGAATAAACAGGGACATCATTGTGCCTAAGTTCAAGAAAAGAAAACTGGTCACCAGAAATACTCAGGAATGTTACCCTTTCTCCAATTTGGCAGCAAGACTGGAAAGGAGCAACTGTTGAGTAGAAAGATACCAAGTCAGAATATTTTTCCTCATACACTGGCATCAGACTTCTGAAAACCATCCTATTGCAGTATGACTGCAATAAAAATGTGACAGTCTGCCTAAACTAGTAACAGATTCTTTCTCCATGGCTAGCATCCAACTGAGCACCAAGAAAAAAACCCACCAGAATCTAAATAATAAAGTTGCATACCTTATTTTAGTAATTATTGTTAGTTAAAAACCTGTAAAAAAATCTCAGAGCAGCATCTCTTGAACTTCCATTCAAACAGTGAATAAGCATTTACAAGCAAAATGACAAAGTTCTTGCAGATTTAGCTTAAAAATGTTTGGTTTGCTCATTAAAGTAAGTCACCTCACCTCATAAAGGGCCAGTTAATTATTTCTTAATACAGACTGTAAGAATCAAACCTTGCAAAATTCTATATTAATTTGTTCTTTGTAAGTTCAGTGGTCTCTATTTCAAGATTGTTCATTCACAACTGCACATTTGATTTTGTCGTTGTTTAACTCCAGACAGCAACTAAGGATCATGCAGCCACTCACTCCACCCCAATCCCACCATGAGATGAGGAGGAGAACTGAAAAAAGGTAAAACCCATGAGTTGAGATAAGTACAGTTTAGTAATTGAAATAAAGGAGTAATAATAATAACAACAACAACAATTGTAATGAAGAGGGAGGGAGAGAGAAGAATAAAATCCAAGAGTTAAAAACCCACAAGTGATGCACAATACAACTGCTCACCACCCACTGACCGATGCCCAGCCAGTCCCTGAACAGCGCTCAACCCCTCCTGGCCAACTCCCCCAGTTTATATACTGAGCATGACGTTCCATGGTATGGAATATCCCTTTGGCTAGTTTGGGTCAGCTCTCCTGGCCATGCTCCCTCCCAGCTTCTTGTGCACCTGCTCCCTGGCAGAGCTGGGGAAACTGCAAAGTCCCTGACTTAGGGTAAGCACTGCTCAGCAACAACTAAGGCATCAGTGTGTTATCAACATTATTCTCATATTAAATCCAACATACAGCATTGTACCAGTTACTAAGAAGAGAATTAACTCTATCCCAGCTGAAACCAGGACAGATGTACATAAATTATATCTATAACTGCATGTGCAGCTTGCCAATATATTTCTAATTTATCACCCACATTCATAAGCACATATTTTATGAAATTCCTGCTTTTGTACTTGAGACACACTTTTGCAAGACCTTCTTCTTCTAAAAATTACTAGAGACTGCTATTGGAACATTTGACATTGAAATGAAAATTATTTTTGTAATCAGTTCCAACTGTAAACTGCATACAGGACTACTGCCTATGCATTTATCACAACTGTTCCACTCAGAGCTCTAAGAACAGCATCATTTTATGAAGACTATTCATCTTCCCATCTCAAAGAATTAAATACATTGTTTCCTCCACTAGCTTACTAGCTCTTCTCAGAATCTTGGAGCCTATTTACAGGCTCACAGATTTCTGGCAATAAGGGACAGTTACAGCTACAACATTTTACCTAAGTTGTCTAAAACAAACCAAAGACCTCCAAACAATCTCCTCCCTTTGGTCCACAAAACAGATGAGAAAGACTTCCAGTGTTGACTTAAATTTCATGTGACACAAAACCTACAACATGTATTAAGTAATCCCTGTCCCAAAGGTTAATTATCTTCATTAAGTAAGATGCAGTTAATGAATACAGTCTGAATTAACCTATTTGAAATTTGCAGATACCAAAATTCACTGCATTTTTCATTTTTTTTGTGGTTTGGTTGTTGGTTTTTTTGAAGATAAAGGATCCATCTATTACAAGCCTTTCAGCCACCTGGGAATATGAAGACTGATCAAGTCATCTTTTAATTCTGTCTCAGAGAGAATGAAAAATGGAGTTTAACATTCTCCAAGAAAAAAAAAAAAAACCAAAAAAAACCAAACCAAAAAACAGCAACAACCGCCCCCAAAATCTTCCAAGTTTCAAATAATTCCTTTATTTGTCTTCTAAATATAGCACAATTTTACAGAACCACAGAATCATTAATGTTGGAAGGGCCTTCTGAAAGTCATCTAGCCCAACCCACTGCTCAAAAAGTGTCAGCTACAGCAGGCTGCCCAGCAACACATCCAGTCAAATTTTTACTATCTCCATGGATGGCAACAAGACAACCTCTCTGGGCAACCTACCGTACTGTTCAGCCACACCTACAATAAAAGCATCTTGTCTTATGTTCCAATGGAATTTCATGTAGTTTATTCTGTGCCAGTCATTTCCTCTTCTGTCATTGTTAATCACTGCAAGGAGTCTGCCTCCCTCTTCATCACTCTGTCCCATTAGGTATTTCTGAGCCTTCCAGGCTATGCAGTTTCAGCTCACTTAGCATCTCCTCTCACAAAAGATGCTTCAAACATTTGATGCTACCTTAAACATTTCTCAACATCTTTCTGAACTGTAGATACTAGAATGAAATACAATACTATGATACAGCCTTCAGCCAATTCATTAGAGAAGGTGACACAACCCTTCTATTAATGTGCCGCTGCTTCTGTATGCAGGTAGTACATTCCATCTCATGGTTGCAAACACTGTATATGGCAATACACATTTAAGTCTGCCCGAACAACCAAACTCTTTTCAGCTTTTCTGCTTCGTATGATACAGTCTCATACCACCTACACAATAAACTATTTTGCTCCTAGACATACGATACTGTTGGCTGTACTAAAATCTGTGCTAGCAAAATAAAAGCATTCTGTGGCATGTCCCCATCAGCCTTTGCTGCCAACTTGTTTGTTACTTACTGCTAAACCCCTGTGCTATCTGCAAATTCTATCACTGCTGACTTTACACTTTTTTCTAGAAAAATACACTGAACTGCACTGAACCAAAAGTGTCCTACAAGACTAACTAGAAAAATCCACAATTGGATGATTATCTTCTATTTACAGTTAGCTTTATAATCTGTCATTTAACTAGCTTAATATATTTGATATAGAATATATTGATTTTACTTAGTGCTATCTTTCTTCTAAATCAGAATGTCATACAGTAACAAGCCAAGCGCCTTGTATAACTCTATCAAGTAAAGCTGTGTCTATCATTACTACCACTGGTTTCAAAAATGCATAAAGAAACCTCATACATGGGTCGGGATCCATTTGCCTGACAGCTCTACAAATACTGTACTGCACTAAGTGCTGTATGACACCTGTCTACACTTTAATAAATCAATTTAGCTTATGATCTCCACAAAAAGAACAGTAAATTTGTTTGACAAGGTTGACTTTATGACCTTCAGAAAGAGATGGACAGGGTCAAGAAGTGGTTCCATATGAACCTGGAGAGGTTCAACATGGCCTAGTGCAAGGTCCTGCACCTGAGTCAGGGCAAACCCTGGCATCAATACCGGCTGGGGGATTAAAGCGTTGAGACCAGCCCTGCAGAGCAATTGGGAACAGAGATGGGTGAAAAATTCACATGAGCCAACAATGCACACTCACAGCCCCAAAACCCAACCATACCCTGGGCTACATCAAAAGAAGCATGGACAACAAGCTGAGGAAAGTGATTCTGTCCCTCTGCTCTGCTCTGGTGAGAGCCCACCTGGAGTACTCCTCCAGATCTGGGCTCCTCAGTACAAGAAAGACATGGACCTGTTGCAGTGGGTCCAGAATGGGGCCAAAAAAATGATCAGAGGGATAGAACACCTGTCCTATGAGGAAAGGCTGAGAGGGTTGGGCTGGTTCAGCCTGGAGAAGAGAAGACTCCAGGGACACCTTATTGCAGCCTTTCAATACTTACAGGGGCTTAGAAGAAAGATAAGGACAAACTTTTAGTAGGGCCTGCTGAGATAGGACAAAGGGTATTAGTTTTAAACTAAAAGAGGGTAGATTCAGACTAGATATAAGGATGACATCTTTTACAATGAGGGTGATGAAACACTGGAACAGGTTGCCCAGAAAGGTTTTAGATGCTCCATTCCTGAAAACATTCAAGATAAGGTTGGACAGGGCTCTGAGCAATCTTATCTAGTTGAAGATGTGTCTGTTCATTGCAGAGTTGAACTAGATGATATTTGAAAGTCCCCTCCCACTCAAACCATACTATGATTCTATGTTTTTTCCACAAAACTATTCTCAATGGCCTGAATAACAGACAAGGCCATACAGAATTAAAAGACAATGTTCCTTGATTTTACTTAGAATCAGTGCTACACTAAACAAGATTTAACTGATACATCACCAATCTGCTTATGCTTTCAAACTAATGGCAGGAGTTTAGGGTCATCCATTCCCTGGGGTTTTGAACTTCTTCAGCTACTTTCCACCTAATGTCTGAAATAATAAAATTAACTAGCGTATATTGAGGCCTACAAACAATAAACCATGAAAAAAATAGACCTAGAACTAAAGAAGTGCAATTTCTATTTGACATGCATATTGCTAAAAATTGTGGTAAACTGAACTATCAGATATCCAAGATTCTACAACGAAGTGAACCTTACCATAAGTCTTGGTTTCTAATAGTATACTAAACACAACTGAAGATTTTGTCAGGATAAGAAGATTTACCATGAATTCTTAAAGAACTCACACTGTCCTCTCACTATGAGTGTGGGCGTGGGCAACCTCCCTGTCTTTTAACACATTGCCTATTTCCACAAAACTTGCAGAAACACAACTGTCTTACACGACTCTAATACCACGGTAAATCAGACTGTGAGTATCCAATAGGTTGACAGGCTACTAAGAAACCTGGTTTTCTATCTTGAATTTGTACACTAATGAGGAGACAGTACAAGGTTAGCAGATGGGACTTTGCCCAATGTGTATCAGAATAGCCTTAACTGCTATCACCATTTTTTGTGAAAAAAAAAAATTGCATAATAAAAGAAGGACACACAGAGGCAATGAAAGCTAAAACACTCCTTGATAATATCAAGAGTATTTGAAACACTAGAATGGGGCGGGGAGAGAGGGTGTGTCTAATCATTTCTTTAAAAAGCCTGCTTACATCAGAACTCCAGTATTCTCTGTTTACCTTGCAATAGTTGCCGACTTTGACCAAAAAGAGAGCAGGAATCTGTAGTCTTTAGCCTGCCACAGTTGCTACTAATACAATCATCTTCTCGCAGAGCAACACAACCTTGAAGTCTCATCTCAGCCAGCACAGGAAAGAAGAAAACTCAGAGCTACTTTCACCTGAAGCATTTGCAACCTATGCTCTTATATTTTGAGCACATTATGTTTGAATTGGGCCCATCTTCATCTTCAGACTATGCTCTGTTCATTACAAGGAACAAGTTCATAACAAGCAAAAGAGTGTCTCTGAATGCAAAGGTAAACTTGCACTCTCGGATGACCATGCTTGCATCTCATTGAAATCAGTGGAAAAGCTCTAACTGATGTCTCTGCATTAGTCTCTGTAAAGTCAGTTCTATTTTACTTAACTGATGTTAAAAGATGTAAATGGAAAAACAGTACTTTCTAATGTTCAAGGTCCCAGACAGGGATTCAGCTGACAAATTACAGTCACAGCCCACCGAAAAGCCACAAAGCAGTTCAGGCAGAGTCATATTGCTGATCTGTACCTGTTTTCTCCTTCCAGCATTTCTCTTATCCTATGTAAGAAACAGCTAAATACATCAAACAGCAACCACCTCTTAATACATTTATACGTAGTGTGTCAAACCAGGACCCTAATTCCAGTTGGGATTCTTCAGGTGTTGCTGGAATACAATTAACTAGGCAACATACAAAGCCTTATCTGTTGAACTAATTAATACTAGTAGATATTAACAGTTAAATCTCCAATATACTGAGCTACTTACAGAATGCTTGTCCTCTTATGTTGCAAATCAAAGAACACAAAGAAGGCACGTAGCAATATGGTAAAAAGAGTTTCTATTTCCTGGCATAAAAAATTTTGGAAAGAACTTTGATCAGCCAGCCCTTGATCAAATATTATAAATGTTAAAGAAGGTTTCTTCAGGTTTGCTTGGGTTCTTCTCTCTTATCATTCCTTCACCACAGGACTAAAATAAATCATATTCTAATGCATTTACATTTAAAATAGCTACAAAAGATAGGCAAGAACTAGGTGGGGATTTTTAAGAGACGCGAACAAATCTGTCATAGCACAGTATTTCTTACATGGTACTTACCCCAGCCGCAAACCTGGACCATAGCTTTTTTCCCAATACATGACTGATAGACACTCCAGAAAGCAAGGGGATTCCATTATTCACCCTGCCCTGTGATATCAGTTCAGCCTTTCCAAAAAAAGCTCAAAGGAAATACTGGAAATCTGTTACACATAAGTAATGACTCTTTGTGGAACAAAGGGACCCCAAAATTATACAGCATGCAAAGTATGTATAAACCTTGGCTATGCTGGTCCATTGGACTCTGAGGTGGGCCCATTCCAGGGTGAGGAGGTCGCATACTCTTCATGGAGCCACAATGAACATCTTCAACCATTCCTTTTTCATGCAAGCCATCAATAGACTGTAAAAACAAAATAAGGATTTATACAGATATAGTATATAAATCCACTATGAAAATCCAAAGTATTTTAACTCAAACTTTAAAACAAATACATCAAAAGTACAAACTTTAAAATACAATGGGAACCTTTACCCCTGCAATCAGACATTTGGGGAAGCACAGAATACCATTAGACTGCTCATCCCCTCTGTTTCCTTTTTGCTGTTTTTTCTCCTCAAGAACTGTTTGGCGATGCCAGGGAGGCAAACTGTCCAAATACAACACATGAACCCTATTGGCCTCATATTACAAAGCAGTGTAACACACACCAACTTATGAAAATATAGCTTGTGGCTTGGCTAGAGTTATTTTTAACCCAAACCTTGCCCTTTCAGCCACTACTCTGTTGGAATGACCTAAACACTGTTTCTCTTCAAAAACAGAGATGACATTGCAGGAGGTAACCTCTTCTTTGCAAGCTAAAACAGGGACAAGGCATTCAAGGAAGGGAAAACAGTTCTACTCAAATACTTGTGCTCCCTACAGTTCCCGTCAGCTCATTTGCTACTCAAAACCTACATTTCTTGTGGTACTTGAAACACAAAACAGGGCCAAGTGCCTTCTTCAGAGATTTAAGAGAAGACAGCTTGGTGTCAGAAAAACATGCTGAGTACACACAGGGCACTGGAAAAGGCTCCATAATAGAAACTGAAGGACTCTGGAAGTGAAAATATGGGAAAAGTTACATCAGAAGGAAGACGGCTTAAGAAAAATAAGAAGTTTTATGTGAAAGCAAAAATTACATCAGGTCCCTAACTAGGGAAGAGATTATGCTCATTAACTCCTAACTTAGAGCACTGCAAGCCTACTGTGAATGGAGACCTCACAGTCTGTTTTATATAAATGCACATGTACTTATTGAGAATTCTTTTTAAAAAAAGTTAAGAAAGCTTACTCCAGTGGAAAACACAGACAGTTAACAAAAAGAGTGTGAAAGAAGCTACATGAAGTCACAGGAAAAAAAAAGGTGCTGTCACATTTCTTTTTCTCAAGCCATTTGTTGCACATGAATCAACTTAAGCAGAACTAAACAGGTCACCCTTTGTACAAAGGAACACCTAGTTCTAAATTTTAATTTGTAAACCGTTCATATAAATTTTCCACTTTCCATTGCAGTAATAATATTTGATTGAAAGTTTCTTTAAACACACGGGTGGCTTTTTTTATTAGAATTTTTGAAGGATTTAATTTCATTTTTCTTTATCAGAAACTATGGGTTAAAAGAAGAGAAGTTACAGAAAAGTAATTTTTTTTCATGTTTCATCAAATCATTTAGTTGTCACAACAGTATAAAAACATTTGTCAAAACAACCTATATCAGAAAAATACCTGTTAGTCCAGAAGTTATTTCTGACTACAAGAACTTGGGACATGCAGCAGAAATGTAGAGATAGATGACTGACACATTAAAAATAGTTCCACTGTGCTAACCAAGAAATCCCAGTGCCCTTTTCTGAGGCATGAACATTCCTCCTTCTTTCTTCACCCCTGCTTACAAAGACAACCAATGCAGAAGAAAACACTGAGTTCTGCCTGCAGAAGCTGACTACTACAGAAATCGAAACACTTGTAAAGCCAGATTCATTCCTCTTTTATCATGGTTTGTGTCGGAGACTAAATCTTTAGGACTACCACCAGGAGGAGAAGACTGTGCAGGAAATTGGATCTGTTTTCCACAACAGAGGACTGTACCTGTACACATCCGTGGTGTGACTGCAGGGATGGGTGTCACTGCACTGATGGGTGGCAACCGTGAAACCTCTGTGAATGCAGACAGCTCTGATGGGACTAAGGTGGGACACAGCATGCGTACCCTGGGCATCAGAAGTACCAGCATATAGAAGGTGGGGAAATGAGCTAGCATTAACAAAGAGCAGTCAGTAGGAAAACAAGTATGTGGCCTTTCAAAAAGAGAATAAAAAAAAATAATCAAACAGGAACAGAAAAGTAATGACACGACCATACAAGAATACATCAATTGAAGGAATGCTTCTATGGAAAGAATTGATCTAAAGAACAGGTTTTTGTAAGATAAGTGTTTAAAAGAACAAACCAAAACCTGCAGCAAACTGAAATGCTTCGAGTCTAATGGAAGGGAGCCTAAATATAGCAAGAAAGGGGTTTGCTTCTGTGTGTTTGCAGAAATTATGCTGTGAAAAGACTAAAAGTGAAATTCATTAGAAACAGATTAGGAAAGGTAGAACTCATTAATCAGGTTTTTTACTAGCAAAGCTACAAAAGGTGAAGATGGCATAAACTTCTTCCAAGACAAAATTAGTTTTAATGATCACAGTACTGCTAATTTATGCAAAGAGACTTGTATTTCCAAGAATGTTTTTAATCTAAAGGCACCTCTACTGTCTATGGAAAAACCCTATAAAGTAAGTGAGACAATTCAGCAGACTACAAGAACTGAAAACCAGTTATTCTTCATAACTTCTTTGAATAATCATATAGTTACAGAGTTAGATGATAACTTAAAATCTATGTAACAGATTAAAAACTACAGAACGGATCACACACAATGTAATTTCTGTAAATTCTTCAGTACTGTATAAATTACTAAAGATTATCTTCCACTACGACATTGTTGGCATGAGAAATGTAACTTACACTATAAGCAAGGCACCACTACCATGTTGGGATACTTTTTTTTTATTGTTTTAATGTGACAGAAGGGAAACAGGAGGTTGAGACATACTCAACTTTGAGTACACTTTACTATTTTCATTGGTCCCCATAAGTCAGAACAACCACAGAACACGCCAGATATATAAACAGTGCTTACAGAAAATGAGGACTGAACTTCAACTGTATGTAAGCCCACACCTACAAACTTGGCAGACTTACAGACTTCAATGCCTAACACATAAGGAACATTTTGCCTACACTGCTTTTACTCTGAATTTAGTAACTAAGGTCTTCCCAGAGACAGCATTGCATCACAGTTTGACCTATTTCCAGGTAAACTGTCAGATTATGGTGTCTCCTTTTGTTTCCTTCCCCCTTCTTAAAAAAGCAAACAAACAAAACACCAGCCTTGAAATCAGAGACTAAAATCAAGTATCAAGCTAGATTTCTTCTATACTATGCCTCCTTTATACCAAGAAAAATTACATAAACCAAACAGGAATGTGTTCTCACATAGAAACACCGAATTGTTTAGGTTGGAAAAGACCTTTGAGATCATCAAGTTTAACAGTTAACACAGGACTGCCAAGGCCACCACTAAACCATGTCCCTCAGCACACATCTATGTATATTTTAAACACCTCCAGGGATGGTGATTTCACCGCTTACCTGAGCAGCCTGTTCCAGTGCTTGACCACACTTTCTGTGAAGACTTTTACCTTAATATCTAATCTAAACCTCCCCTGGCACAACCTAAGGCCATTTTCTTTCATCTGATCCCGTCTTATCTGGGAGAAGAGACCTACCCCCACTCTCACTATAACCTACTTTCACATAAGTTGTACAGAGCATAATAAGGTCTCCCCTGAGCCTCCTCCTCTCCAGACTAAACAGCCCCAGTTCCCTCAGCTGCTGCTCGCAAGCCTTGTGCTCCAGACCCTTCCCCAGCCCCGTTGCCCTTCCCTGGACACGCTGCAGCCCCTCTACGTCCCTCCTGCAGTGAGGGGCCCAAACCTGAACACAGGGTTCGAGGTGCAGCCTCACCAGTGCCCAGTGCAGGGGGACAGTCCCTTCCCTTGCCCTGCTGGCCACACTGCTCCTGACACAAGCCAGGGTGCTGCTGGCCTCCTTGGCCACCTGGGCACACTGCTGGCTCATGCCCAGCCAGCTGCTGACCAGCACCCCCAGGCCCTTTCCCACCAGGCCCGTTCCAGCCGCTCTGCCCCAGCCTGTAGCGCTGTGTGGGGCTGGTGTGACCCAGCTGCAGGACCCGGCACGGAGCCTTCTTGAACCTCATCCAGCTGGCCTCAGCCCATCAGTCCAGCCTGTCCAGACCCCTCTGCAGAGCCTCCCTGCCCTGCAGCAGATCAACCCTCTCCCCGCAACTTGATGTAGTCTGCAAATTTACTGAGAGTGCACTCAATCCCCTCATCCACATGATTGATAAATATATTAAACAGGACTGGCCCCAGCACTGAGCCCTGGGGAACACCACTTGTGACCAGCCACCAGCTGGATGTGACTCCATTCACCACCAAACTTTGGGCTCGGCCATCCAGCTTTTAACACAGTGTAGAGTTGCACCTGTCCAAGCCATGAGCAGTTTCCCCAGGAGAATGCTGTGGGAGATGGTGTCAGAGACTTTACTAAGGTCTGAGTAGACAACATCTACAGTTTTTCCCTCATCCACTAGGCGGGTCATCTTGTTGTAGAAGGAGATGAGGTTTGTCAAAACAGGACCTGCCTTTCATAAACCCATGCTGGCTGGGCCTGATCCCTGGGTTGTCTTGCACATGCTGCAGGATGGCACCCAGGATGATCTGCTCCATAAACTTCCCTTGGTCAGCACCACAGTCAGGCTGACAAGCCTGTAGTTCCCCAGATCCTTCTTCCAGACCCTGTAGATGGGCATCACACTGGCTAACTTCCAGAATTCCGGGATCTCTTCTGTTAACCAGGACTATTGATAAATGATGGAGAGTGGCTTGGTGAGCTCCTCCAGCAGCTTCTTCAGTACCCTCGGGTGGGTCCCATCCATCCCCATAGACTTGTGTGTGCCCAAGTGGAGCAGCAGGTCAGTAACTGTTTCCTCCTGGACTGTGGGGACTTCATTCTGCTCTTTCTCTCTGTCTTCCAGCTCAGGGGGCTGAGTACTCTCAGGGTAACTGGTCTTGCTATTAAATGATGAGGAAAAGGCTGAGGTACTTAATGCTTTCTTTGCCTCAGTCCTCATCCTTTGTGGCAATGTTCCCTCCTGCATCCAATAAAGGATGCAGATTATCCTTGGTCCTCCTTTTGTTTCTGTCCTGGTTTCAGCTGGGATAGAGCTGATTTTCTTGGTGGCTAGTGCAGTGCTGTGTTTTGGACTTGGTGTGGGAATAGTGTGGTCAGGGACTTTTTGGTTTCTCAGGCCCTGCCAGCAAAAAGGCTGGAGGGGCACAAGAAGTTGGGAGGGGACACAGCTAGGTCAGCTGACTGAACTAGCCACAGAAGTATTCCACACTACAGGATGTCATGCTCATTATATAAATGGGGGGTTCAGCTGGGGCTGCGGATTGTTGCACAGGGACTGGCTGAGTGCAGGAGGGGGCCTGGAAATCAGGACCATGTTAGCTGAAAGGAATGTGCTCGAGCTTGTAGGCCACAAACCCTGGGAGAACAAGGAATGTGAATAGATAACAATCAACAGGGTGAGTCATGCTGAGAGAAGCTAAGGGAATGAGGAACGGATGGCACCAAGGAAAGGTAACACCTTGCTGTTAATTGATGGCAGTTAACCACCAATCAGGGATTGCCTAGCCTGCAATGCTTAGCTTCAAGAACCAATCTGTTTAAAACGCGCAGCTTCTGAAAGTGTATATAAACTCGTGCTTCTGTACAATAAATTGACATCTTGCTTGCATCAAGCTGCGTCCCGTCTCTTCATTCGCAGCAGCTGGGCATCAGTCAGCAGGTGGTGAGCAGTAACATTGTGTGTCAGTGGTTTTCTTATCTTCCTTCCCTTTGGATTTCATTCCCCTCCCCTTCTCACTCCTTTTCATTATAACTGTTATTATTATTGTTATTGTTGTTATTATTTTGTTTTTATCTCAATTGTTAAACCGTTCTTATCTTAACCTTCCAGTTTTACATTCCTTTCTAACTCTCCTTCCCAAACCCCGGCGGTGGGGGTGGGGGGGTGAGGAGGTGGGTGAGTGAGCAACTGCACGGCATGTAATTACCAGCTGGGGTAAAACCCCAACAATTTCTAATGATCTGTAAAAACACTTTTTGTTATCTTTTATGGCAGTGGCCAGCCTGAGGTCTAGCTGGGATTTTGCCTTTCTAACTTTCTCCCTGCATAACCTTGTGACATCCTTGTAGTCCTACCTAGTTGCCTGCCCCTTCTTCCAAAGGTGCTAAACTCTCCTTTTCCCCTGAGTTCCAGCCAAAGCTCTCTGTTCAGCCAGGCTGGGCTTCTCCCCTGCTGACTTGTCTTCCAGCACATGGGGACAGCCTGTTCCTGTGCCTTTAAGATCTCCTTACTGAAGAATGTCCAGCCTTCCCAGGCTCCTTGGCCCTTCAGGACTGCTTCCCAAGGGACTCTGTCAACCAAGGTCCTAAACGTGCCAAAGTCAGTCCTCTGGAATTCCAAGGTAGCCATTCAGTTGACGCCCCTCCTTACTGCTCCAGGAATTGAAAACTCTATCACCTCATGATTACTATACCCAAGATGTCCTCCGAACACATCACCCATCAGTCCCCCCCTGTTTCTAAACAGCAGGTCCAGTGGGGCATCTCCCCTGGCTGTCTCACCCACAAGGCTGTGTCAAGTAGTTACCTTCACTCCAGAAACCCCCCAGACTGTTTCCTCTCTGCTGTGTTGTACTTCCAGCAGATGAAACTGCACAGCATAAGTCAATGCATCACTGATGAACAACCAGACGAACTGTGGTCATCCTTGCAGCAAGCACTTGGCCAACAACTCTGTTAATCTCTTATACATCACGAAACCATCATTTTACATGACATGTCTACTGATTTTTCAAGGTTGACACCACCACTTCTTTTTTTCATTAATGTAAACACAGACCACAAAAGTAATGCACAGAACATGACAGCTAGATAAAAAGGCATCACTTCCAGGGCCATGACAGAATTTCAAGAATCTCAGAATGTCTAACATGCACAGATCTGCTAGCCAACAATATTTGAAATGGGAAACCATTTGCCTTCCGTTATAATGGACCATCTGAGTGAACAAATAATATTCAGTAAAAAATACCATTTTTGTAGGAAAATAATTTTTTCTTTCACTTTTTCTCTTACTCACCAAAACCAGTAATATTGCCAGCGACATCATAATTCCTCCACAGCCAGTAGTCATTTTCAGTACACACCATTGCAAAGTCACAAAGTGATAATGCATCAGGTTATGATTAAATGGAAGAGAAAGTAAGAGCTCACAGTACTCTTCCCGTCCCTCAAGTAAGAACCATGCAAGTTACACAGATATACTGTTGTCATAACTAAGCATTAAACAGTTAAAATCACATGGCCCAGCTGGTAAGAGCACACAGAAAGCTGTATCAGTTCAGATAAAAGCATCCAGCCCTGTGTTCTGCCTTCAGAGGAGCTCATCTGTGGATGCTGAGGGAAAAGTAAGATTAGGGCAACCATGTAACTGCTTTGCTTTAAGCTTTCCCAGCTGCCAAGTATTTTCACCTCATGAGACTCTCTGAGGCTCTTAGTTTGTCTGTTTAGCATTCCTCCCCAGACAGAATTTCAAGTGTTTCTCCTTAAATGTAGCTGTCTTGCATCCATCACATACTTGAGTAAAATCTGGAACTGTATTTTCCTGACGATTTGATTAACAGTCTAAAGATTACTTAAGAAAGTAGCAAGATAGCTAATTCATTGTTTCTGTCAAAACTGCATTATGTAAATCAACAGTAAATTTTCCTGTGGAAGGGTTTTCTGGTTAATAAGTAAATATGTAGTCTTTAACTTTCATATTAACTGTTGTTAAGAAACCATACTTTAGGAGTTACATTTTATCAATATCAATTTGCATCAATCAGTGTTTTCTTTATTGTTGGACACTGGATTTTCTGAGGGTTTTTTATGCATGACATCATTCTTTGTAAGCTAGTCAAACATCTAACAGAATTAAGTTGTTTCACTACTTAAGGTTGTGAATTTTAAAAGTAAAAACCACATCCCATTGCATACAGGGGATGTGTATCTCACGAGCAGTTGTGCAATTGAGACACTTTTTATGTAATGTCTCAATGTGACTGCATTTCATTAGGGGAAAAAAAAAGTGTTATGTTACATTATGACTTGAAAGTCAAACTTCTTTACATAATGCTAAGAAGAAAGAAAGTGTTTACTTGGTCAAACTGCAGGTGGATGACCAGTTTTTCGATTACATGGAACAACACTCAAGGAGGATTTGCAAAACAGTTTAGATGCACCCTTTCACAGCATTTCTTAAAACACACCCTTCCCTCAGCTGTCACGATACATGATTTCTGGCATTGCACAGGAAACAGACCAGAAAACTGATCTAGACTGAAAAATTAACAAAGGATATTATTTTATTTTATTTTTTTATCTGGATCACTTCAACAGACCCATTTTCCAGCTTAGTGACCCACACACAAAGGAACGCTGGAACTTGGGAAGTGCCAACCTAGAGGACAGCAAGGCTGTTGCTACTAAAATAAAGACTTGTGAAATTACAGCCTTTGTTCCATTATCAGAATCAAGGTATGGAACGGGAAAGCAATTTTACTGTAACTATAATGACTACAGTCATCTCTGAATTGGCTTTCCAGATTCTTCACATTCGTGGTGCATTCTTTAAAACATTTCACTGCCATCTGAATGAGATAATTTCTACTCTGGCTCACAGAACTTCTTAGATGCTTCCAAAGTCTCTCAAATAACTTTGTGGGATGACATTTGTTGGTTTGTTTCTAATGATAAGATAGCATTAAATGTCTGAAGAACACCCAAGGTGAAACAGGATATATAGTTGAAAACATAATGTATGGAGCATTCAACTGTTTTATTGCAAAATTCATGGTGCCACCCTCTTCTTCTGCAGGTACAGAATCTCTTAAAAATAGAAAGAAAACAGAGAACTGAAGGATGTAAAAAACCTGGATGTAAAAAATGATGTTTGGGGCATTCACCAGAGTACTGGAATCTTGGGCTGTAACTGACACCATAAATCAGGAAATGCCAGTGTCTAATCTGGCTAACAGCTAAATTACATGCTCCAAGATTCAAATGCAAAAGTGTTAGTTACTGAATAATGTGGCCAGCAGAACTACAGAAGTGATTGTCCCCCTGTACGAGGCACTGGTGAGGTCACACTATGAATGCGTTCACTTTTGGGCCCCTCACTACAAGAAAGACATTGAGGTACTGGAACATGTCCAGAGAAGGGCAGTGATGCTGGTGGAGGGTCTAGAGAACAAGTCCTGTGAGGAACAGCTGAGGGAACTGGGGCTGTTTGGAGAAAAGGAGGCTCAGGGGAGACCTTGTCAATCTCTATAACTACCTGAAAGGAGACTGTAGAGAGGTGGGTGTTGGTCTATTTCCCCAGGTAACATGAGATAAGATGAGAGGAAATGTCCTCAGGCTGTGTCAGGGGAGGTTTAGATTGGATATGAGGAAAAAGTGCTTCACCAAAAGGGTTGTCCAGAACCGGAACAGGCTGCCCAGAGAAGTGGTTGAGTCACCATCCCTGGAGGTATTTAAGACATGTAGATGTGTTGCTTAGGGACATGGTTTAGGGGCTGGACTTGGAAGTCCTAGACTTGATGATCTTTAAAGTTTTTTCAAACCTAAATGATTCTATGTACTGACGTCTCAGAAATTCCAGCAGTTCAGTAGAAATGGGCAGCTGGGTCATAGCCTCCTTCACTTCAGCTGTTTTTGTGCTGCTAGAAGTTTTAGTGATAAAGTTCTTCATGCGAAAGACAGTAGTGTCATGTCCCTATTGACTGGACACTGTTTTAATGAATGAAACTGATCCATATGTGAAAATGGCAATATGAAGAAGTGGTCAATTCATGAGGAAAATTAAAATATGTTTATATTACTTTAAAACTAATTTTTTTTTTAATGTGCATATAACAATTCCAAGTGCAATCAACCATAGTTACCAAAATGTTTTCAGTATCTTGGCTCTGTAAGTTCTGACTGTGTATTTCTGAGAGTAGAACATCAGTGAAATTGGAATTATCCTAAGCTCTAAATCTCTGGTACACAACCAAATAAAAATGACAATACATAGAGAGACTGTTCTCACAGAGGAAATTCCGTGCAAGCAAGTTTTGTCCTCAAAGCAAAATACATTAATAATAGTCTAAGCATGCGTGTAATTTTAAGGTATGAGTACAACCACTGAAGTCCAATTATTCACATGTTCTACACTACATAGTTTTCAATTCCTTAGTAAAATGGAGCCTTTATAAAATAACTTAGAAACCACATTTTTCATCAACATGGAAGAGTCAACAAATTTGTAAGCACAAGCCCTTTAAGAGTTAAAAATACTAATTAAAAAGAAGAAGACAAATTTCATGCAAAACTTAAAACCATCTGAGAAAAACACAAGATATGTTCAAACAGGGGGGGAAGGGGGGGGGGGGGGCGGAGAACAAAAAAGGTGGTTAGAAGGGTCTACCAAGGTTTTAACACTATAATTCAATTATTTTTTCCCCTAGTAATGCCTGTCTTTCTGAAAAATACAGTTTACAAATGATGATTTCTACAGTAGTCTACTAAGAACAGGAAACTGTTTACTGAAGATGATCCATATATCTGATTAATAAGGACAGAAGTAGGAATGTAGCTGCAGTTTTGCAGGTGATACATGACGTGTAATTGCAGTTATGCAGGCCTAAATGTAGTGTAAGTAGTTCTTTTAATCAGTGGAGGGTACTACTAAGAAGAAAAGGTTCACTTGCAATAAACTATTACCTTATGCATTTGGTGCATGCCTTCCTGTGGATAATCAGTAGGCCCCATTGTTGGCATTGGATGCGGGACACTGGGCGGACCAGGACTTGGCCCCATCATGCTGTGAACTGAGCCAGGAGATGGCCCTGGTCCTGGGCTAGGTCCTAGAATCGGTCCAGGTGAAGGTCCTGGTCCAGGGGAAGGACCAGGATGAGGCATGGCGCCAGGCTCTGTAGGCGTGGACATCTATTTTCTGTCTCCTTTTCAATTAGCAGAATAGCTCTAATAACAAAAACAGAACAAAACAAAAACAAAACCAGAATTTCTATGTGACATTAGGGGCATTGAAAAAAATGTAATAAAATCTACTGGCAATCATTACACACACATGCACATACACATGCAAGCTGTCATCAGCAACAGATGTTTAAATGATCCTTAATGTTGCACAGCAGTTTGACCATCCTTCTAAAAGCCCACTAGGATAATGATTCTGATAGTTCAGTCAGTTTCTAGATATTTATATGTTACTCACAGAACAAAGCAACTGATGCTATGAGAAACATCTACCAGAGACGACGATAGTTCAACTGACTTGCCATCACCAGACATATCACATGGGGTCAAACACAGTACTGCTAAAGGCAGAGAAGATAGCTGAGCACCTCTGTAACATGTGGTTCAAAACCCTCTCCCTAAACACAGGCAACTGCACTGAAATTAGTACCTACAAAATTCAGGGTAAGGCAGCAAAACAACTATTTAAAGGATTAAGACTATTTTCCGACTTTTTAAAAAGAAGTTAGATATTAATGTTGGCCTTCTTTTGTTATCTCTTTATGCAATTGTAATAGGAAAAAATACCAACAAACCAAAAAACAGAAAAGACAATTACTTTGCAATGAAGAGTTATAGTTCACTTCAGGGGTTCTGCTGATGTCACAAACCAGAAGAGTGCAGCTCAAGTGGCTTATAAAACAGTAAGTGCCCTGAGAACAAACGGCAGGCTTTTTATAGGCTGGAAAACCAACTATTACTATATTTTTATTTCTGTGTTCTTAGTAGAACAAATTGGTGCAGGCTACAGGCTTGAAACATTCTTCAGTTTTCTGAGAACTTTTATCAATGTCTGATGTTAGGAACTTTTTGTTTACCAATGTCAGAGTTTTGTAACACAGTGACACTGCTGCCATATTTTTCCAAAACTGATGGTCAGTTGCTGCCAACGAAATCAGCCATGTTTCTTGGTACTCCTCAGTTGCAACATGTGTTTGATGTTGCATGTGTTTGACTACACAGTGATCTCATTATTTAAGTAAAGCCAAAAGAAAAGTAACCCTACACTTAAAAAAACCCCAAACACCAAAATAAAACAACAAACCAAATCCACCAAACCATCTAGTGATTTAGGTTACTGACCTGACTTCCTGAAAAGACAAATGAGTCCCAGCACCAGTGCAAAGAAGCAAGTAGGATCACCACTTCTAGAAATAGCTGATGACTAGATGGGCTTAGCTTGTTCCCTTTATTTACTTTACATGTAGGTTTATAGTAAGCTTACCTGCCCATGCTTGCTTGTCCCATAATAATAAAGCCAATACAACAAAAAATGAGTCTTATTAAAAAACATTATCATTTGGTACATCACAAGGTAATTTCAATGCAATTGGTATATTACAAGACCTAAGATGACTCCCTGTCCCAGCCTCTGTCCTTACAGAATGTATCACAGAAGAGTGTTCCACCTTTCACATCTGGGCTCACCACTATTCATACATAGTTGGCAGTAATTACTTTCTAACAGGAGTAAGTGGTGTAACCCTGCTATGACACTATCTATATAAAGCCACACTGTAACACTGCAAACACCCTGGAGACACTCAAGAAAAACAAAGTACCCTTACAAGATTCCAAACAAAGCTGAAAGGAGGCCCACCTGCAAGACATGTTGTAAAAGAAGCTGATTGGTGCTTACTGCTCGCAATTAGGGAGTTCAAAGCTTACAGAACTGACCGCCTGCCGCCTTTTACTAGCAAGGTCTTATCAGAACCCACACAGAAGATAAAATGCTATTACATCAACACTGTTTTCACTTATTTACCCCCAGCTACCTAACTGTTCTGTCAGAATCAAAACCAGCTTAACAGCTTTTGCTTATAAATTCCCTTTTGTGATGTTTCAATAGCTACTACTCTCTTCTGATTAAAGACAAATTAGAACAATGCTCAACTCGTTCAAAATAAAGTGCACTTACCTGAAATAAGCTACCTTGGAATCCTGTTTCCTTGCAAGGTAAAATAGGGGTATGCCTCTGAAGCTTCTCAGTTCAAAACCGAAACACTACAGTCACTAATTAGTCCCCTACAACCCCATGACATTACCACAAAAGGAATCAAGTTATCAAATGTTCGCAGCAGCATACACCGTGCCATAGCTTCCTGTAAGAGGCCTGCAGTTTGGCTGCATGAAGGACAACAGACATTTCCACACAGCAAAGGGGGTTTATGTGAGCCAGTCATTACACTGCAAAATATAAGGTTGACATTCTCATAGCTGACTCTCTCTGCACATTATAAATCAAGTTCAGTCCATTTAACAAAGCAGAACCTAGCACCACCATCACTATCCAGAAAATTTATACAGAACCACAACACAATCTATTACAAAACTACTATCAGTATACATTATCCCAAAATACACTATTCCACAAAAGGCTTCAACCTACACCTATGCATTAAAATGGGTGTCAAAATCTCTCCCTCTATTCAACACTATTTCAAATTCAGCTTGCAGTTCTCATAAAAATTAACTGGCTCCAGTCTCAACTCCACTAGTTACACTGTTCCTTACATATACATCAAACATGTCCTGTATGCCAATTTGGAAAATTTTACATTCTTTTAAATGGGCTAGCAAGTCCCCAACCTGTGAAAAACAGTAACTACCAGAGGGCAATGCTGCACCCCTTACACCATATCAAGTCCCTTCATTATCATGCTTTAAGGGCAGATAAATCACCCAATCTTAAATAATTGTGAATTACTTTAAAGAGATTTGTATTCAGAGGTTTTTGTATGTCAAAGAGCACACTTCTATGCTAAAAAAAAAATAAATAAATAAAAAAAATTATAAAGATCTATACCAGGGGAACATAAAAGTATTAGAGAATACCACCTGAATCCAAGTAATAAATCCTGTCCAAAGACATCCATGGGGGTATTAAGAGACAAAGCAATTTTCTCTGGCAGCAGTAGTCAACAGAAACTAAAAAAAAAAAGTCACTGCCACAAACCAAAACACATTACACATGGCCCTCCCAACTAAGGATCTGTTCACAGAACAGAACTGCTGAAAAACTTAAGATTTAACATTTTTCGAAAAAGCTTAGTATTGTACAAAAAAACCACACAGAAAGGCGCCCTGCCCTCATTAAAATTCAGTAAAAGCTAGATACTTAATTCCTCTAGGCCCTTATAAAAGCATCATTGAAGTCAAAGCAAAAACCTACAAAGACAACAGGTGCAACAGCAGCTAGGCTCCAACCAGATAACATTGGTATTACTTTAGGTAAATTCTGGTGCCTGTAATGAAATAAGCAAAATGAAGCCAACTCCCCGCCAAAGCTAGTGTTGACCCCTGTGTTTGGACTGCTTTTCAAGGAGTAATGCCTGTTACAATTACAAAGTGAGGGGGAGGGAGTGAAAAATAAGAAGTAAATGCTTCTAACATTATAAGGACTTCAATAAAATGAAAGGAAATACTTCCATCTCATTGTCCCAAATGATAGGGCTGCCGGCCCTGATTCTCAAATGCATTATGTGCTGCCTAATTGTTTCTCAAGTGTCTAATCTTAGAATTTCCTCAAAACACTCATGGGAGTAGTGTTATTCACATGACTTCAGGTAAGACATACCTCTTCTTGAATCGTAATCCCTTATTACTTTTTGCTTTTACTTACATTGACATCACCAAATCTCGTTTGTGAACAGTCCCAAATGGGACTAGTGGCAATTGAATTAGCTGCAGTGAGTCACACAGTTCTCCCTGGAGAGAATCTCAGAGATCTCTCTCCAACCCCTGCTGGACAGCCAGAGTTGATACAAGAAAAAAAAAAGATATCTATCATCAAAGTAACAGCCAGATGCAAATACAAGAAAAGTCACAAAACCAAGAGCTGAAACTGAAGAGACTTAGGATCTCTGCTTAACTATTTCAAGATTAAATGGTTTAGGACAGTGAATATCTACATTACAAAAATTTGAGTGAATATTCCCAAAGTCTAAATGTTTCTGCACTATCATTTTATATGCACCTGGAAGGTTCTGTAAATGTAGCTAATTCATTGTACAATAGGGTCTCCATCAGCTCACTGTTTCAGGACCCACAGCATCCAAGCATATTACATGTTTTGGTATAAACCTGCTACAAACCCAAAGGTAATAAAGGCATGAATTTCTTTCACATGAAGAAAGTATGCAATATTAGTAGATCCAAAAGTAAAACACAGCAGGTAACAAACCACAGGCATTACTTTGGAATTCAAGACCACCTAGACACCCAAAAAGATCCAGAGATTATAGACTGCTTTGCCACAGGGCACACAATGATTCTAAGAACAGATGGAACAGTAAGTATTCATAGTTCCTCCAGTTGTTTCCCTTCACCATCCACTCTAACTTCTGCCTTTTGATGACTGAGTCAACCTAAATTCAACTTCAGCTAGGATGTTTTGACCAGATCCCTGCCTTGGATAGGTAGAGGAAAGAAAGGAAACTGCACCACTTAGATGTGATGAAAAGGAAATGCGGACCCACACAACAGCCACATACACACTGCAAAGCAGACAGTAACTTTGCCTTCACAGAAAAATAGTTACAGTCTGCTTTGCCCCACACATCTCCAGCTGAAGTCATGACTCACGTGTGGCTTTGAAAAGATATACTGTGAAACTGTGATACCCTACAGGCTAAAGGAGTTACGCTACATGAAATGATACTGTCAGTGATTTGTACTATTTGCTTAATCTGCTAACCATAATCAAATGAAGATGTTCAAAAGTTTAAGAACTGATTAATAATAACAGCAGCTCATCATAATTAAACCAAATAACTTACAATACTTAGAAGCAAATCAGTGTCTTGTACAACCCCAGAGGACACACTGCATTAACATTTATCAGGATATAACTACTGTCATTTCATCAAACAATGATTCAATCAATAAATGGGTTTACCTGTAACAAAAAATCAGTAAGAGTCAAACCTTCAACTAACATAAATCAGAGTTATTCCGTTCACGTAAGAGAAGTGAAACACACTAACAGCTGAGGGGTTCTGCCTTTGCATATTCATGCATGTAACTTCACAACCTTCTGGAAGGGAATCTGCAGTTTAAACTAAAAAACACAGAATCAGCAATGCTGCACCTTAATTGCTTATCCAGACACTCAGGCCAGAGACAATAAATTCTGGACACTGCTTTAGCTGCTTGTCTAGCTTCTACCAAAGACTGTCTGCATGCCAGCAGAATGGGTGGTATGCTTACACCAGAAACTTCATTGTGGAGTCATGTAGCATAACGCTCCTTTACACATGTAAAGACAGCTCACTTTAGGGTGATAATCCTAATACTCCCCACCTTCAAACCCTTACAAACATTCTTCTAGAAATCCTTATTCCTTCTCTGTAGGTATTATGGGTTTTCATAAAGGAACTTCTAAACGACTCTAACTTACAGTCTACCCTCTCACAAAAAACTAAAATCAGCACCAAGAAATGACTGGCTAACAGCTGAGGGTTGAAGATACTACAGACAGTCAAAAGGCATCACCACAAGTAAGAGTTCACACAAGTTAGGGTAAGCTATGCTGCCAGACTTTTCAATGAACAGGCTACAGCATAGATATATGATCCTTTCTAAGGGTTTTGCTGCAGGAGGCAATGGACTTCAGGAGAAGAGGCCAGATAGCTGCAGCCAGAGGTTTAATTGCCTTTAATCACATAGCTACAGCCACAGCAGGCAATGCCCAAGATCAAGTCCATGTTTGCTACCCACATAGATTCCACCACATGCTTTGGGCACAGAAAGATGACTCATGACAGCACTGATAGGTTACGGATTAAGTTTCCATACCATGACCTTTACTACAGGTATTAATCAGTTATTGAGCATCATCTTCACATTAGATTCTGGGGGAAAAAAAATAAAATAAAGCAAGCCATAATTACAAGTATGCAGAAGGAATTTGCCATATTACTGACAGGCTTTCTCTTTCCTTAAACAAGGAAAAAGAGTAGGAAAAAGGGGTAAGGTTGTTTTAAATACAAGTCACTTATGGTAAAATATCAGTGAAGATACAAAAGAGATATCGTTTCTGTGCCAACAAACATTGTTTACATTTTCCCTAAAGGTCCCAGCTCTAAATGATCCACCTTGGTGATCAAACCCTGGACTGATACGCAGTAGATATTCTCTACCAAGTGAAGACAAACAAAAATGTTTACACCTAAGTGATGACTTTTACATGTGTCAGAAACAAATAAAATAATTTTCAGTGTTAGTTGTCTTATTCTGCTATATTTGCAAACTACCAAAGTTGCGTTTGAGTAAGCCTTGTTTTCCTTTTTCCTTATTTTAACTTGCAAGTAAGATGTAAGCTTTTCCCTGCTGCCATTTTCATGACAAGTGATCTTCATGTCATAACATTATGTTTACTACTCCACTAGAGGATCAAACAAATAAAAAAATCAAACTGATAAAGTTCTAAAGAGGTGAAGGTACAGGAAACACTCTTTATACATAGAGAAATTCAATTGCAGCATAAACCACAAAAAATATAATAGGCATTTTAATAAGTAATTTACAAAAATGTTCTGTCATATGAAGAATGAAAAGTCTTCTGAAAAGGATTACTAGTTCACAGCAATATTACTAACCAGGACCATGAAACTGAAGGTAAAAATGCAGACATTTTTTAAAGTTGCTACAGTGCACATTCTGACCTCAACTTAGAAAGTCCAACAAAAATTTAGAAAATATATCTGCAGATATTAATTTCATATAGGCCTCTGTCAAAAACATACTTAATATAAGAATGCTAGCTGGAGCACTTTTTCTCTTCTTAATTCCCAAGCCTCAGGTGTTGGTGAAAGCATTTTTCAAACTTGACAAGAAACTCTCACAGACCACTTCAGAACTGAACAAAGGAAAAGATCTAAGGCTGCTTTGAACACACTCTTCTGGCACACGTTCTACGAAACACCACAGAAATACCAGTCTTAAAGGTGAGACACAACTCACGAGAGAAATACTGTATTTAATGAAGCTTTACCCTCACCTCTGTCAAGTCTACATATGATACACCTAACTTTAGAATTTATTTTTAAGTGCTTATTATCCACACAATCTTTTTGCTTTGTATTACTGATATATATGGCCATAAAAATCTGCCTCCAATCCCATCCTTCTAGTACACCACTTTTTCCTTAGCATAACAAAAGGACAAAAGAAACAAAGTCAAAGACAGTCACAAGGCAATTAGGTTCCCGAAGAGAAAGTGTGCCTTTATTTGCACAACAATACTAACTCACACAAGAAGAGAGTGCCCCACCCCGAACATGTAACTGGTATACTACTGAAGCAATTAAATTCCTGTACAATGTTTATTGTCTGGGTCTTGTTACTTGTTACAAACCAAGTAACACTGAAGAAATCGAAACAAAAGAGAAAGAAAAAAAAATCAAGCGGAACAGTGCCATGTCATAGATCCCATATAATTTTTTTTTTTTTTACCAAAAAAAAAAAAAGGTAACTTAAGTAAATAAATAAATAGAATTTATAGCTTCAGTTCTTCAGTTTGTTATTTATTTACCTATCTAAAATATTAATCTAAAGACATCTTAAAAAGTACAGAGTTAATCTAAAGTTTGGGAAGTCTGAATATCAAACATAAGCAGCAGATACCAAGGAAAACCAGCTTCGGTGCCACCTATGCAGTCACGCTGACATTTAACCACTCCCTTTACTCGACCATAACGCACACTCGGGGGGGAGCCCCCCCTCAGTTAACTGTAACTTCAGCTGGAGTTCAGAAGAACTGTAACTTTTCCAGCCGTGCGCAGATTGTTGCTCCTCCATCACAAACTTACAGGTGGGGGAAGGACAAGACACAAAACTCCACGTCTCCACGCACCACGGAGGTATCGCAGCGCCGTCGCGGGGTGGGGAGGGGAGGCCGCCCGGCCGGGCCGGCAGGGCAGGGGCGCAGGGCCGGCGGGGCAGGGGCGCAGGGCCGGCCGCGGGCCGCCCCCCGGCAGCACCCTGCCTCGGCAGCGCCGCGCACCCTTCCGGCCGGCCGGGCGGCGCGTAGGCCTCGGCGCCGCGCTGCCGGTCCCGCCGGGGCGGGCGCGCTCGGCCAGCTGGGCCCTCTTCTCTCCCCCGGCCTTTCGGGAAAGTTTTCGCCCCGGCCGACAGGCTCTAAGACGCCCCTGCCTGGAGAGCCAGCCCCGCTGTCTGTCTCCCCCCCCCGCCCCCGAAGCAATGGCTGCGCCGCTCCCGGCGGCGGGCCGCGCAGGGCCCCGTACCTCGACGGCGGCGGGGGGGGAGCCTCGGCGGCGGCAGCCGGGCGAGCAGCCGGGGCATGCCTCAGGGCTGGGCTGGGCCCGTCTCCCCGCCGCTCCTTCCCTCCGCCACCATGTCACGGCGACCAAACATGTCTGTGCGCCTGTGTGTGGCGGCGGTGACTTCCTGATCCGCCGCCGCCACTGCTCGCACAGGCAGAGCGAACGGGAAAGGCCGCCCCCCCCGCCGCCACCGGCGCTTGCCTCCCTCTCTCCCGCGGAGGCCCAGGGAACGGGCTCCGCTGCTCTCCTGCCCCGCCCGGAGCTGGCTGCAGCACCGGCCCGCCGCCTGCCCCCGCCTCCGGCAGGGGAGAGAACTTTTCCAGGTGCTGACCACCGCCGCCCCCCTCTCCCGACGGGGCAGGCGAGCCGCGTCTACCTGAGCATCCGCGTGTGTATGCATCCTCGCTCCCGCCCACCCCAACAGAAAAAAAAAAATAATCCGCGCACACCGGAAATAAAATGCTTTTTGCTTGGAAGGCGATTACAAAATTGCAAGCGCATGTTTTGTGCTACTCTGTTTCGACGCCTGCTGCAAGGCGGCGGGGGAAGACATGATTTCTGCAGGGAAAACGGGACGGGGGGACGAGAAGCTATTTTGGGAAGTAAATCGCGACACCTTTACAGCAGGAGTGACTGACTGCACAGTTGAAAACAGAGTCTGAATAGCAACAGGAGCCGCAGCCTGTCGGGCGAAGCCTCAGCCCCCACCTCCTCACCCCTCCCGGGTGTGTGTAGCGCTTGTGACAGGCAGGCAGGGAGATTATCCGGATCATGGCCTCCCCAGCTCTGCCGGGTAACGCTGCTACCCCCACAGGCAAAACCGCTCCCCCACGCACCATCTTTCTCCCTCGTCTTGTCTCCCCACTTCCCCTTCCTCGCCCCATTCTGCGCCAGCGCGCACCACGGCGGAGAAACGACCCCACCGCAACACGCTCTCCCGCCGCCGGACACCGTGAACTTCACCCCGCGACCCGCGGCAGCCGCCGACCGGCAGCCTGCCAGGCGGCCCATGCCAGCTGGGGCGGCGGGAGAGGCCGCCCCCGGCCCGCCGAGCTGCCCCGGTAGGGGTGCGTGTAGGCTGTCGCTCCCCCGGATCCATTTCTCTGCCGGTCGCGTCACCCGCAGCCCGCGACACGACTGCTCGGCGGCACGGCCACGGGGTGCCACGGGCTGGTGGCTGCCGCCGCGCCGGCCCGCCGGCCGCGCCGCTGACGAACGGCCGCACGGCGCGGGCAGGGCTCCCCGCCGTCCCTCCCGCCGTTGCCGGTGACTCACAAGTCAGCCAGCAGCGACGCCTCGGGGGTTCTTTCCCTCCCACCCCGGAGATTTGCATCGTGATTATTCCAGAAATACCGGCTCAAAACTTTCTTCTCGCCACCCACTGGGGGATATAAATATTTGGGAGGGCCGGGCGCGTAGAAGGTGGGGAGAGGAAGCAGGTGGGTCGACGGCGCCCGCGGCCGGCGGGGCCGTGCCTGGGGAAGGGGAGGTGGGCACGGTGCGTGTCGGCACGATCACCAACAATAAAGGACGGCGCAGGCACCGGCCGTGCCAGGGAGCGGGGCGGGGGGGGCGGATCGAGCCGTAAGTTATATTTACCTTCCGCCCGGGAGGAGCGCCGTGCTGGATGTCGCTCCTCTTCCCCCTCGGTGAGTCACCCGAGTCCGGAACCGGAGCGAGGGACTAGATTATGAACATGACTTCATTGATGACAGCCATTCCCTCCTCTCCCTAAACTCCTGCCCCGCCTCCGGCCCCCTCCCACCGCCTCCCCTCAACGACGCCGCTGCTCAGGAAGCGGCATTCCCATTGGTCCGTTGGCGACGGAATGCCCGCCCCCCCACCCCCCCGTGCGGAAGGGGCGGCCCTATTGGCGCCGGCTAACTGTCGCTCAGCCGAGGGGCTGGGGAGGGCAGGAGGTGTGCGGGAGTGTGGTGTGAGTGTGCGAGCGGGCGCGTACGCTGCGGGCTCTGCCGTGCGCCCCCGCGCATCCTGGGCTGCTGGCCGGTGTTCCTTCGCGTCCCCTTCCCCAGCCCGCCTGCGCTGAGGAGGGAGGGGGACGGGGGCGCCCTCCGCGCGGCGGCGGCGGCGGCGGCACTCACGGGAGTAGTTTGGGGAGAGGAGAAGAAGGTGTGGGGCAGGGAGGAAACAGTCGGGTGGGCGTTGGGGTCTCCTCTACCTGGCGGTTGGCGTGGAGGTGTGTGTGTGTGTGTGGTGTGTCGGTGTCTCTCAGCCTTGAAAAAAAAAAAAGGGGGGGAGAGGGGGAGGCATGTCCGGGCGTTGTCATTCATCCCGAAACTTGCACCCTCTGTTCCCGGTTTCCGATGGCGGAGGGTGCCGTCCTGGACGAGAGGAGGCTGCCGAGAACATTCCAGCTGAAGCGGCCTGTCAGGCGGGCGCGGGCCTCGGAGGCCGGGCGGGGAGGCAGCGCCGGGGCTGGGAGCCGCTGCCCACCGCGGGTCTGGGGGCGGCTCCCGGAGCGGTCGCAGATGCAGTTAAGGCTGTGTGAAGAGCGGAGTTGGATCCCTTGCCTCTTAGGGACAGGAAGGGTAAATAGCACAATTATGTTGGTTCTGTATCGCTTGCCTCTATCCTTTGAGCTTTTCCACAGTTGGCTTAGAAGTACGCTTCTCAGCTCCGTGCCTGGTGTTGTAATTTTTTTTATTTTTTTCTTTGTCTGTGCCGTAGATCGTTTACATGATCTGCAGCCAAGCGCTGCAGAGCTCTCACGTTGTTTGTAGAAACTCTGTGCCTGTTTGTGTAATGAACGGCCAAGTTCTTCGTTAAAGTAATGGGCCCGCCAGTCTGAGAGGTTTTTTTGAACACCAGTTGTAGAGTCGACCTTAAAAAAAACCCAGACAAGACAGGAGCCGAACTCCCTTACGTGGTGTTATATGTAATCATCATTTTTTTTTTATCATGTCATACGGGAGGTATTTGCTATTCCGAAGGTAGTGTGACTCTTACTGTGCATCTCACTTTGCGCTGCGGAGAAAAAAACGTGAAGAGGAACCTCACTATTAAAATCGGTAGCTGCTACAGATGCTTAGGTGACAGTGTTTAACGTGAAGTCCCTCTGTTGTGGCGGGGTGGAGTAGTTAAGGACCTGAAGTAACGCTGGGAGCACCAAATGCACCTTGTTGTCATTAAGTAACAGCTATTGTTTACGTGGTGTTTAGCTTGGGGCTTTTTTTATTGGTTGAATAGGAGCAGTAATCACCAAGTTACAGTGCTGGCTCTGCAGTGCTAATTACTGTTTCTGTAGTTTTCCAAGGTGTTATTACTTAATCGTTAGCTTCATCTTATTTGTTATGTAAAATGACTACCAAAATGCTGAAGGGTGTGTAAGAATTACTGCTAACTGAACAGCACTAAATATCCAATAAATAATTAAATTAAAAGGCTATGTTTTCAGTTCACCATTGTCTGTGAAAAACACTTACTTGGGAACAAAATCAAAGAGATGGAAATGTTCAAATCTGTGTATACAAAATAGCCAATATCATTACGTAAAACTTTTGAGTCACGAGTTAGTTATAATTTTGGTTTTAGCTGTGTCTTAAACTATGAGTTCTAACCCGGTGTCTTAAAGATAAAAGTAGTTAACAATCTTGGAAAAGTACACTAATGGAAATTAAAAAGATAAAGAGATTCTTCCTTCTTTTTTTTTTCTTACCCCCCCTCTTCATACCCTACTGTAACTCTCACTAGGAAGTCTTTACCCCCTGCTCCCCCAGCTCCATTCCCCTGAGTAAATCTGAGGGCTTTTTGCCTTTTCTCTTTCTAGAAGAGAAAGCAAGCCTTAAGCAATGGAGGGAAAGTTTACTTGCAAGACAGCTCAACTGCTTGTTGGACTCAGCCATTCTAAACCAGGTCAAGCCATTCTTTTTGGTAAAAGGCACGCAGACAAGGAAAAAGAAAAACAAATGTTTTATTTTAGGCAAAATATAGAATGTTCATGGCTTTTGGATAAATGCACATATGTTTAGTTAATTATGTTTATTTTGGGAAGTGACTGCAGCAGCCAATTTTATTTTGGGGCAACAAAAACTCCAGTTGAATAGGCATGTTGCTGATGTCAATCAGAAGAGGTTTTCTCTTGTATTTTGATGAAGTATCATTTAATCTCATTATAACCTGTACTGAGAGTTTCTAAGAAGTGTTATTTGTCAAGGCAGGCATGTTCAGCTGCTGTGAAAGTGCTGAAATTGGTAGGATCATTAAGGGCTCACTATGTGAGACTTGGGTGGCTGAAGCTTCATGCATAGTGAATATACAATCATGGTGCATGTGCTAATGGATGCCAACCCCACCCCCCCCACCCCCACCCCCCCGGTTTGTCTAGCTTAGCAAAAAGAAAAAAATATGAGTACTCTTAACTGAATTAATGCTTTGGATGATGCTGACAACAGTAAAATTGTGCATAAAATTTTCAGACTAGATAAAGTACCACAGTTAGAAGAGGTACCATTTTGACTTGCTAGATGTCATGTTGTAGAACTAAAGAACATTGAGAACATTGTTTATGTGAGGAATGATGCCAATATATTTAAAACTGTGTAGAAGCCCAGTGTATTAGTGGAACTCTTGCAGGGACACTCTCACACCATAAGAAGGTCATTACCGTCAGGGAGTTGCAGATGTTTACAGCAATCTCGCCATTACCACATGGAGACTCCTGCTGTAAGAGTTTGTGGTGGTTTATCTCAGCTACCAAATCTCTGCCAGAGGTTGGTTGCAGCCACAGCAGCAAAAATGGCTCTTTTCTTAAGTGCTTCAGCCAGTTCATAGCAAAGTCCAGCTGCTCTAGTTTAGGTAGCCAGTGAAAATGGGTTTAAATTAGAACATTCCATGAGAATAGCTTTGTGCTCAGGTTTCTATATAAATACCAAAACAGAATAAAAATATTTTAAGTGTGCAGAGAAGTCATAAATAAGTAAACTTAAGACTTGTCTTACAGAAATGTGTAATGTTTTTGCTTGTGTCTACTGCTTTGGTGGATAGTATTCGCCCCAAAAAAAGCCAAGAGAAAAAGCTTGTTTGTTTGAACTTTAATCAAAGCCTTTAAAGGTGAAAATGGGTGAAGGCATGATACTTCTGCTTTACAGTGAGTTATACTCATTGAGATCATCATCAGACTGGGAAAGAAGACTGGCCTCCATGAGTCTGCTGCAATAAGGTGGAAGTGTATGTCCTTTACACCAAGATAATTCATGCATCTTGGGTAAATAACACAGGGGAAAATTATTTTTTTCTTTTTAATCAGTGAAGACAAACCCTGTGATGATAAAGTGAATCACTGAGATAAGAAACCCTGGAAACTGTCTGTTTTGCTGGTAATCTCTGCAAAAGTCTTCTCATGCCCTATCCATTATATATTGAGAACAGTACTTTTCCAGAAGTACGTGAATACTAGAGGGAGGAATACTCTTTACCCATCTATTGATCTGCAATGTGTAGTACTATGCCGTACTCTGTTGCCAGTCATGCCAGGCTGAGATGTACCACTTCCACAAAGTAATTATTGGAGCTGGTTAGAGTTTTTCCTTCTTTTATGGAAGATGTAATTGCTTTCTAATTTAACATTTCTGTTCTAATGCAACTTTCATGAATGTGCTTGGTACTTGTGCACTTTCCCCTCAGCATTTTTTATGGAGTCATACATGCTGATCTAGCTGTCTTCACAGGTTTACAAGATACAGCCTCTTTCAAAGTAGCTTCATTTGCTCTCAAGGTGTGTTTGTGACTGATGTTGAAAAGATAGTATTTGGTTGAGATCTTCTCAAGGTTGAGTGGAGGGGAGTAATTATCTCTTTTGACTAAAGAGCTTTCTGAATCCATTCCAAAATGAAGTCTATGAGAAAGGCGGGTTGGCTTGCAGTGGCAATGTGTTAGTGTTCTTACTTATTTTGCAGTCCTCAAAATTCCAGAATTTGGTTTGATGTCATATTTTAAGGGAGAGGAGAACCACACTGTCTCCTTGTTTTTTTCAGGCTGTCATTTTGCTTCCTAACTAGGTGGTCCCAGTTTTGTGTTTGTGTTTTTGCAAGAGTATTGCTTCACCCTTCATTTTATTAAATTTTGTCATAACAGTTTCTGAGCTTCTCTGCAATTTCTCAACAATATTTTCAGTTTTAATCCTTTCTTCTAAGGTGCTCACCAAATCCCACTAGCTTTTTGTCAGCTGCCCATTTTATAAACAAACTAATCACTGAAGCAATATAAAAAGAATATTAAATAGAACCATGCCCAGAACAGATTTCTCTGAGGTTTCCTCAGTTATTAAGCATTCATTCTTGGGTGCTAACCTGTTCTGGCAGCCAGTTATCTTTTTGTATGTTTTTGGTAAGGTAATTCTTTTCATAGTTTTGGCTACTCCTGGCCTGTTAAACTGCCTATTGGAAGTGGTCAAACAACTTTTGCTCAGTGGGGCAAACCCAGAATTCTGAACCAGTGCCAGTAGTTCTTGAAGAGTCCCTTTTGCCAGTTTTCCTGTGGTTAATAGTGCCTCTACTGCAAATGTGAATTTACTCAACTTTAAAGAGTATATAAGTACAAGAAACAGAAGTGAAACGTATGGTGACTTGCTTATTCTAGTGTTCCTGGTACTAGACTTCTGCTCATTACAGGACAGTGGGGGAATACATAAGGAAAACCACTGTAGAAGTTTGATCCTATAAGCACCAAAGGTTGTGAATGTACTAGACTGGGAAAAAAATTGTTGTATGATTATGAAAACTATGGTGATTCAATTTAGGCAAAGTGAAAAACAAGTGTAGAGGACCATTTTGACTTCTTCCGGTAACATTCAACTAGAGCCAGGCTACTACTCAAAGAATTACATATATTATAGGATCCATTCTAGCTTGCAGTGTGAAGGAAATCTATTTAGGCAATGAATACCAGGGCCTTTGGAAAGTGTGACTTGAAGTTGAATTCTGGATAAGTCACAGTTATGTACCAGGGAGATCTTACAGCTGTTCTGTGTTCCAAACATGATGGTCACAAAAACACAATCACAATAACCTGGATCCTCAGATTAGTGGAATTTGCCATAGCTTGCTCTTTTCTGCTCCATGTACTTTTATTTCCCCTAGTCCAATTTTTGAGCTGTGCTCCTTTCTTTTTACTCACAAGTATTTAACTTTTCACTTTGCAGCTTCTGCATTTTTATAGTTATCTACTTTTTTCATTTGTTATGCTTTTTTCCAGTTCATTTTTTCCTTCATCAGTGTTGTTTATGCCAGTGTTACACATGGTGACTACAAGGTGGAATTATACTACCTAAGGAATACTCCTTTAAATAAGCTACTGCTCACCATAATACAAAATGTGAGAACCATTTATGAGTACTGTCTCCAATTCCTGAAATACAGACTTGACTTTGTCCAGGTGGGATCACAATAAGGCTGAATTTGGCCTACATTGCTGCTATCATGGGACTCATCCTTCCTAAATACATGGGGTTTTTCATACTTGTCCCATCTTTTGTGCTATGAAGTTATCTTTGTTCTGGCAATCAGGGAAAAAAAAAACCCAAAACCAAAAAAACCACCCACAGACTAAAAGGTAACTCTGAGTCTCACTCTTTGAGAGAAAAAAGTGGGATGTTTTTTTTCTGTTTTCACGGGATTACTTTGAGGTGCTGTTGCCTGTTTCATGTGTGTTCAGGTTTGAGACTAAAAAGTTGTGAATCCACAAGAAAAGGACAGGTTATATCAATACAATTCCTTTTTTTCCTTCATCAGTAGAAGATATTTGCAATTCATGAATCATGGCGCTTTTTCCCCCTAATACAATAGCAGCTATCAAATGAAATTATAAAACTTAACAATATGTTCTAAGTCAAACAAGCAAAAGCCTATTTTGTATCAAGTAGCAGAATATGTTGAGATTACCTCCTACCTGAAGGTGGAACTTTTGAGACAAGTCCAAGAGCTTTTCATTAGCCTTTGTATCTCAGAAATGTATCTTTCTCAAAAATCAGCCCAGTGGGTATGATGGCAAGAAGTAACACAACATTAAAAAAGGGCGGGGAATTGTCAGTTAAGAAAGAATTGTTTCAGTATTTTCTAAAATAAATTTTGTGTGCTAGGGCAGTTTTGTCATGTGTACTTTAACACAATTTCTCTGAGTGATAGCCATCTGCTCACTTATACAGTTTGATCAGAAAGGCCAAAGGCAAATAGCAGCCCGGGGGTATGTAACCTTCTCCAGAGGCTATCGAATGCCTGGGGCCGTTGGGGCCATCTCTGCTGCCATTCAACTTGTAGAATAATGGTAGGATACAGCCTTAAGGTTGTTCTGTTCATGCTTACTTAAGAGTTTGTTGCTAACAGTTATAGATAAGTAGGACTCCGGAGATACTTTTATTTTATATTTATACTTTTTCATCACTGAATTAGGTGAATGAATATGAAATATGGCTGCTTGATAAGGAAGGTATGTGATTTAAGGTGTGGTTTTCATGTTGGCTAGAATATACTGACCTTGTCAATATGCAGACTATTTCTAGTGTAGTGTTCACATTCTGGTTAGGGTATTAGAATAGTTTGCTTCTGCTTAGTTTTGGTCAATTGATCTTGACTAAATCATTCACCATGAGACAGTGTACAGGACACACCTATATTCAGCTATGCCAATAGAAGATGTAGTCAGCTGTCTATGACTGCTGTTTACAATACTGACTGCTTCCAGTGATCTACTGACATGGCAGTTCACATGACTGCTGTCTAATATGAGAAATTCAGGTTAAGGTAAATAGTGTGAGCCAACCCATCAGATTTTGCCCAAGTAATGTGCTACAGTCTGTGTTTTCAACATACAGAGAATTTAATTCTTTGCAAGAAATGTCATGATAGGTGAAGGCAAAATAGCTGAATCCAGTAAAGGACATCATCCATAAATTCATTTTTCATTCATGCAAATGTTTAACAATTAAGTTAAATGATTTTAAATTCACTTGTTCTAAGTTGTCAGGGACATCTCTGTGTCAAAAAGATGTGTGTGCTGCTTTCAGAAACCCTAACGAGTTGTTCAGCCTTTATACATGTTTCCTACTGTATCACATACAAATTCTGCTACCTTAGCTTGCAAGGTTTTGTGTTAATTGTTGCACTGACTTTGCCTGCTGTCTGAGAATTAGAGCCTGTTCACCCTTTGCCATCTTGTTCAGTGACTTGTATGTATTAAACTTAAAAACATTTATGAAATGTTGTTTTAATGCAAGATGTTTTAATCAACCTGAGTCATGTGCTTGTGGCAGTCACAATGATGTGCTTGAAAGTTTCAGGGTGTGATAGTGATAATGATACTGTAAAGTTCATCTTCTGCAACAAATGTTAAGTTAGATAGCTGTAATAGCTAAGGGCAGTTAGCCTCAGGCAAAGAAAGTTCTCAGAACAGCCATAGCTACATACTGTCTTAGTACCTCAAAAAATCTAGTGTTTATTAATCTCAGAAATTAGGAATAAATGCAGGAAAAAAGTGGCAGTAGGTGAAATCTAGTAGGACTTGGCAATGAAGACTGTTCTCCCTGGATTTGCTAGAGACATCCTATGAGAAATTACTAAGTTCTGCTAGGTTCCACTAGACGAAATAGTGTTCCTCTTATTACAGCTTTGACACAAATTCTAATAGATTCCTAGAAAATATTTTAATAGGACAATACCCCATGGGTAGGCTTCCTCTCCCATCAGCCACATTACCAACCCTTGACATAGGGCCAGGAGAAAAGAGCATGTTCCTGGAATTGGTCTGCTAGGTTCTTAAATATTTGTGGAGATAAACTGCTGGCAGAGGCTTGACTGTGCTGTTCCGGTGTAACTTGTGATAGCAGAGGTGTGGACATGGTGCTGCTTCTGAGCCAGAACCATAAAGTAGTGATTTTTGCTGTGGGGCTTTGTGGATATCTAGGGATGTGGAACAGGTTGCAGTGCTTTTGCAAAGATGTGGAAGAGCACCTTGTTCTCAGGATAGGTTGGGGATCTGACTTCACGGAGTTAAATAGCTTTCCAGTTGAGAAGGCGTAGGATGGAACTGGGTGTATATGCTTTTAAAAGACTTAAAAAAGGAAAATCGGTGCACATGCAAGCTTAAAAGGCAAAGTTGTTCCTTAGAATGCTAAAGGGTAGTGGTGTCTGACCCAAAGGAGAACAGAGATTCTTTTACTACCTATTTCATGAAGTCGCCCTGCTCTTTTGTTGTACTGAAAATGAAGTCCACTGAAGAGACTTTAATCATGGTGACTGGGACAGTCCATTGTCCTGACTGGTGGAAGGCAGAACAGTCTCTGTGTTAGTAATGTCTGTAACAGCTGCATCGTGTGCTGCAGTGCTTACAGTCAGAGCCCCCTACATCTCTTTCCAGGCACTCTTTAACGCTCAGGTGGAATGTAATATATGTGAGAGACCATTATCACATTCAAACTGTTGCATTCTGGTCCACCTGTTTGATTTTTAGGACTTCTAAAAGCCTTTATCAGTCTGAAAGCTTGTAACTGTCTCAAACATAGATTTAAGTAGCCTCATGATTTTTTTTTAAGACAGAATAAACAGAAGTAATTTTAATGAAAAAAAAAAAAAAAAAACGAAACAAAACACCCCGTTAGGTTACATATTTTTTTTAATGCTTTTTGTGTCTAAAAGAGCAGAATTGGATACTGGTCTTGAACAATATGAAAACAACCCATTTCTGATAAGAAGATAGTCAAGAGGAGTTAATTTCTGTGTAACAGCCTGATATCAATGGTTTTCAAATACTTTTCTTGACTGTTAGCAACTGCCAGGAAACAGAAGTTATTTTCTTCCTTTCGCTTCCTCTAGACTGTGTAAAACATATGCAATTAATTACCAACCCTCCTTATTTTCTGACAGTTTACCACTTCCTAAAAATGCCTGGGACTTTTCAGTGAAATTAGTCTATTGATGACTTTTTCCTCTGTAAAACTAGTATAGAATGATGTGCTACATGCAATAACAAAATAAAACAAAGACTTTTAGATGTCAGGTCACTCCCTGGGGCAGGGCAGAGAAATGTAGGAAAAAGTCAATTACCATTTGTTATCGAAGGTAGTTGCTTCTTTAGGGGTTCATAAAGAGTACCTGAAAGTACTTAAAAAATATTACCATAAGATGTTGAGGAGATAGATGCCGTAGAATCTTTACATGCTAGTATCTGGGTGACAGTAGGTAAGTTTAAAAGCTCAGAACTTACTTTAATCCTGAACAAATATCAAGGAAAATAGACCATCAGATGACTGGATTTGTACTGGAGAGGCGTTTGTCTAACAGGGTTTTAACTTTAGTACACTTGCTAATTTCAGTAAATATAAAAAGAGGTGCTTTAAAATTTATCTCTATTTAGAAGCTTTTGAAAGTACAGTGATCCCGCTCCAGGGAAGCCAATGACCTAGATAAACTTATGTTCCTTAATTACAAAGAGGCTGATATTAGTATCTTGGAGGATGAAACTGCGTAGATTTGAGCATTATTGACAAGGTAATAGTAACATAACTATGTTAACTATTTTCTGTACTATTTATTGGCCCTTTGTTTACCTCCTATTTAGCAGGACAAATGTATTTTTCAAGGGATGTCAAGGACACAGTCCCTTGCCTCAGTATTGCCTTCCTCTGTTCTGATATGTACTCACAATAACATTAGGGACTATAGCTGCGCACCTTTTGCCCCTGACTGCCATCTGCCTTCTCACTGGACCCAGTGCTGTGAACAAATCATTGAGCAGAGGAAGCTTGCAGTCTGGGTGTTGTGGAAGCTACTAAGATGTTTATGAAAAATTACACCTGGATATAAGTGTATGCTGCTGTTTCAGTTCCTGTGTTAGCAGCATTTAAAGCTGTATGCTACACATAGTAACTATATGTAGTATACGGACTGGTAAGCAGCACAGATGCATGATTGTATTAAACTTGGTCAGAAGCCTTTCAAAAAGTACAGAGAAGCTGCCTTTTTTCTGGTGAACTTCTGAACCTCCACTAAGACTGGATGCATTGAGAGTGATTAGCAAGGAAGAAAGCAAATTTGTGACTGGGTATATGCAAACAGTCTGAGATAGAAAAATAATAGAAAACCATGCCCACGGTAACAGCATAAGGTCACATTTAAAAGGTATGGAAACCAGTACAGGACTGTTGTGTAAGAGCCCCAAGAGCAAGTAAACAAATACAATGTTACCAACAATATGCTGATATATCCCTACTTTTAACAAAATAAAGCAAGCTAGCACCAGTGTAATTGGAGATGCAGTTGTGTAAGGCCTCAAACAGATATGAAAGATGTGGCAATCTCTAGAAATCTCTTGTAAGGCTTTCATTATGTGGCACCACAGTGAACAAAACTGTTTTGTTTGTACTTGGAAAAGTGCTACATTATTGTTAATAAATTGGGATTTGTGATCACAACCTTCTTTTCTTTGAGATCCTTGCAAAAGGAAAAATTGATTTGAAGTAATTATGAGAGGTGTATCTCTCATCCTTCTTTCAGCTGCTCTTCCCACATCCCTCCTTCTACAGCCAGGTACTGTCCTGACTATTATGTTTCTAAGAAGGGACTACGCTCACTACTTCTGTCATGGCATAGGACAGGCAAAGGTGGACTTGATACTTTTGTTGCTCATCTTTGTTTCCACTGCTGCTTTGTATCACCCAGCTTTTTCCTTAGAAGCCAACATTATGTAAGTAGGAGGTAAAAGTGACTCTTCAGGTTGTATGGGCTGCTGAAGCAACTGGTCGTTGCTATGTCAGCCCAGACCTAGCAGGTAGTCTGCTGTTCCAAGTCTCTGCCTACTTTGTCTGGGCCAAAAGGTAGTCCTTCTCACATGCAAGATTCTCAACAGGCTGCATTTTAAAACCTAGGAAAGAGCTAAATTCAGAGTAATCCAAATAGATGTTGCATAACCATGGCTGCTTCTGAAGCCACTACACCAGGTACTTTCCCAAACAGCCCAAGAGCAAAGGTGTGGCAGAACTCCTTAAACAGGACAGATCCAAACTGGAAGGCTAACCCTAAAGGTATCGGTAGTATATTAAGTTCTGAAACCGTCCCAGAAGTTAGATGGGAATTATCCACTTGAAACCAATTTGCCATTCAACTTATTCATCAGTGACCTGGACACAGGCACAGAGTGCAGCCTCAGCCAGTTTGCTGATGATACTAAACTGGGAGCAGTGGCTGATACCCCAGCAGGCTGCGCTGCCATTCAGCAGGACCGGGACAGGCTGGGGAGCTGGGTGGAGAGGAACCTAATGAAGTTCAACAAGGGCAAGTGTAGGGTCCTGCACCTGGGGAGGAACAACCTCATGCACCAAGTAGAGGCTAGAGGTTGACCTGCAGGAAGGCAGCTCTGTGGAGAAGGATCTGGGAGTTCTAGTGAACAGCAAGTTGCCCATGAACCAGCAGTGTGCCCTGGTGGCCAAGACTGTTATCATCCTGTGCATTAGGAGTGTGGCCAGTGGGTCCAGGGAGGTTATCCTCCCTCTCTGCTCTGCCCTGGTGAGGCCAGTTCTGGGCAGCCCAGTTCAAGACAGACAGGGAACTACTGGAGAGGGTCCAGCAGAGGCTACAAAGATGATGAGGGGACTGGAGTGTTTCCCTGATGAGGAAAGGCTGAGACAGCTGGGCCTCTTTAGCCTGGAGCAGAGAAGACTGAGAGGGGACCTTATCAGTGTCTACAAATATCTTCAGGGTGAGTGTCCAGAGGATGGGGCCAGGCTCTTTTCAGTAGTGCCAAGCAACAGGATAAGGGGCAATGGCCACAAACTGAAACACAAAAAGTGAATATGAGGAAGAACTTGTTTACTTTGAAGGTGACAGAGCGCTGCAACAGGCTGCCCAGAGAGGCTGTGGAGTTTTCATCTAGGAGAACCTGCTTTAGTAAGGGGTTGGACTAGATGATATCCAGAGATCCCTTTCAACCCTGACAATTCTGTGGCTGGACAGACTTTTAGCTATTCATGTTGCCTGGCAAGTTGGCCTGCACAGCAGACCTGTAAACCTGTGTTTGTCACCACATTATGAATTTTGGAAGAAAGGGATTGGACCATATGCATGCATAAGGCCAACAGCAGCAAGATCTCATTTCAGCCCATGGGCAACTTGACAGTAAAGTTGTTATCAAAACACATGGACTGTTGAGGAATTACCCAAATACACTGCAGACAGTGGGTATCACTGCTGTGTGGTAGGCAACCACAGAGAATAACATTCACAGTGTGATACCATATTACTCTACCAAATCTAGAGATGCGGCTCCATTACCGGAATTGTTAATATATCCATAGCTGTTCACCGCTCCCTGGTCTTTCACCACCAAAGAAGCAACATTTTGGCCATTCTGAAGAATGAAGGATCCCAATAGAAGATGTTGCTCCTTCTAAGTTCATTTGGGAAGCACATTTGACTGAGCCAGTTCTTTTGCCTCCTCATGACTGATACAGCTTTTGCTAGTAGCTGGTGTATAACTTCAAAAGTAAATCCTATGTACTGTTCCATCTGATAGGTGTTTTTGGAACATCCTGGCTAAGCAAATTCATATGGAAGCAGTTACGATTGTAGTTGGTTAGGGATGATCTCAGGGATAAAGTAGACTTTGTAGATATAATACTCCTCTTAACATGCTGTCTTGTCTCATATAGACTTTGTTATTTTCTAGTTAAGGCTGTGGTAAATAATTTTAGGAATAAATACCTTAATACTGCTGTGATTGTGGAGAGGTTACTGCTGAGCTGAGGAGTGAGAAAGTCTACCTTCAGAGAAGGTCTCAAATTTCCATCATTACAAAAGTGCCATTTCCCAGGCAGGGTTATTTAATGTGTAGGTGGGTTGTTTCTCTTACATTCTTGGATAATTTTACTTAAGAAACATTCTGGTTATTAGCAGGCACTGATGAGCAGAGGATTTGTTGTTGAAAGGACTGTGATAGTTACCACAAGCTCTGCAAGCGACCAGTACAACCCACTCAGGAATGAAGATCTACAGCTATATTTGGGTTTGTATCTGATGACCAGGCTTTGACAGAAAACCTTCGGAAAAACAAAGCAATGATTTCAAAAACTGGAGATTATATTAGTGTAGATGTGAAACCTTTCCTCCCTTGTTTCTGAATGTGCATGTGTGATCTGGGTTTGTCCCTTTTTGGAAATTCCTTCATTTTTAAGTTAAATACCAGCAAATGAATTGCTGCCAAAGCATTCTGGAACCTTACTGTGCATAGCTACCCCATTTTTCTCTTCCTGAGAAATACTGCTTTCATTTCTTTTGTACCTTGGGCTAAAGAAAGCACATTAATTTGCACTGGATGCTAAACTGAGTAAGCTGTACCAACACTCCTGTTCAGACCTCTAACACCAGCCTTCTTACTATATATTCCTGGCATGACTCAGCATGCCACAGTGGTGAATTTTCTCCCCCAGTGTTTCCTTATGTCTGCAAGTACACTGTGGAGAATAATATTCTTGTGCTGCAAATGTAATTTGGCCAAGCACCCAAATTCTTGCAAGCTAGAAAATCCCCATTTTGAAAGCACAAACGCAGCATGCAATTTCCCTGAAAGAAAAAATAAACTAGTGGCAGAGATATGGACAGCACACAAAGGTCAACTCTTTATCCTGTGGTCTAACTGGTAGAAATGCTGAATCTTTAGCATGGTGAATTTCCCCTTGCAGCTCAATAGACTGCATTAATTACTTGATGGGAAGAAAAGGGATATTTTGAAGGCATTTTGCAAAACAGCCACAGTTAACAAGAATTACGACAGGTAGGTTTAAAAACTTATGGTTTGAAATTTGGTTTCCATTTAGTGAAAAATTATTTTAAAAACAAGCCTTCCAAGAATAGATAGTGCAAATAAATAGTGACTTATCCTTGTAACAACTTGCTGAGTAACTTCATGGGGTGAAAATGTTTGTAGGGGGGTGTACTTTGATTT
Organism: Falco peregrinus; assembly: GCF_023634155.1. Lineage (NCBI taxonomy): Eukaryota > Metazoa > Chordata > Aves > Falconiformes > Falconidae > Falco > Falco peregrinus. Next base: position 56,070,757 of record NC_073739.1, read on the forward strand.
CAAATACAAGCAGGGCTTTGTAAAACTCTGCACACAGTGGCTTTGTTTGTGCCTAGAACCTACTCCAGATGGGTTATATATAAATGGAGTACAAACCTGTACAAAGTAGTACAATGTTGCAGTGACATTATTATGCAATCAACCAACATCTTCAAAGGTTTGTTAAGATACTTCCCAGTTTTCTTTCCAATCCCATAGAAATTCTGCTATCCATCCAATCACAGATTTTTGCATTACAAAGTTATTTTGGTGCTGTCTCCAAAAAGTGCATTACAAATCTGCTGCAGCATTGGACTGTGCTGGTTTTGCCTTGCAGCTGGATTCCTGATTGGGTAAGTCTGTGACTACATCCAGTTCTAGAAGAGACATTTTTTCTTTTTAATTGGTACAGCTCACCATTACTTGCAATCCACTGTCTTCAAGATCCACCGCCCACAACTACTTTTTGGTCAAACTGAAGACTGAAAAGAGGGGACAAAATAGTGGCTGAGTCATTTTTGTTTGTGCCAACCAGTAGCTCATTTGCTGATTGGCCACATGCCTTTGATCTGGATTATATCATACCAGGGAGCTGCTCCAGCTGGCCAGAGATTGGGGATTGCAAGCTGTAGTCAAGGATACCTGCAAAGCACTGGGAGTTGCAGCAAAGAGTATTTGGAGGGAAGGCAAGGGAAAAATAGAGGCAAGGAGCCAATTTCTGATCTCAGCATCACTGATGTCACCAGTGAGAATCTGGTCCACAGTGTGCTGGGCAAGTAAGAATAGAAACAGGTCAGAAGCAAAAGTGACAGACAAGCAGAGGTGACAGAGAGGGAATAATTAATCATGTCTCAACTGTAATTTTAATGACTGCTCTGCTTTAACACTTGTAATGCCTCTTACTCAGCCAAAAGCACAAAATTAATAAAATCTTTCCAAGAGACTGGCTTGTCTGTCATAAGCAGCTCCAGCAGTGATTTTTACTGGTGGCACACTTGGCTGCAGATCCATCTGAAGAGCAACATGCACAGGTCTAACAAAGAGGAAAAGGTTTAAATCTGCTCATGCTTCAGGTGAAATCCTATAGTAACAAACTTCCTTACACTTAAGAGCTACTTTCTTATAATGTTCTACATATTTCTAAGATTGCTTAACTTGCTGGTGCTCTAAAGCTAGGTAAATACCAACAAGCCTTTATTTATTTATTTTTTATTTCTCAAAATTCAACTACATTTTAGAACACTTTCTCCTCAAAAAAGTCCCAAACAAACCCACAGAAAACTACCCTTCCTAAAATATTTTCCTTTGAAAATGCTCGTCTCTTGGAACTCTATTGGCAAGTCAAAATAGATGAAAATAAATGTTATGTTTGGTGCAAGGATTTTTTAGTAATTTCACTAGACCATTTGTTCTGAAAGTAGTTTTTCATCTTCCAAAATAAAGAACAGAATGTATGCACAACGAATGCCTCATCTACCTCCAAATGCTCTCCAACCTAAAAAAAATATTTTTAATGAATTATTTGCTTATAATGACTCTATTCCAAATTCTTCCATTTTACAAACATTTGCCCCAGGAAAATGTTTCTGGGTAGGTGGACCTGCAGTCACAAAACTAAGGCAGATCCAATAGGTGGTTACATGTGTCTAGATACAGCTAGAGCTAATGTAATTCAATATTAGAAATACATTTCAGTTACTGCCTTTCACTGAAAAGGACATAATTCTCTAAAATAAGGCTTTGGAAGTCTTCATCCATTATTTGAATAGCAGTCTGATTTTCAGAAGTGCTGTGTCTGGAACATCCCCCTGAACTAAGGGAAAGGAGGCATTGCTTCCTGCTCCTGTTGTACAGACACTTGGCCTGATCTAGCAACAGCATGTGCTATATTGGTTTTCTGACTGTTGCATTAGAAAGTACTTTTTGCTGGAATTTTTTTGTAAGTGTGAATTTAAAGGAGTCTGTATTTGGCTTGAAGCTGACAAACTTTGTCAAGGTTGAAAAATAACCTTCCACAAAAAGAGCAAAGAAAATCATACTTCCAATTAGTGACACTCTTAGATGTAACTAAAACAGGTACTGCATATTAAAACCATGGACCTACCATGGCCCCAAGAAACAAAAACATCATCCAAAGTCAACAGTTTCCATTTAAAAGATATTTGCAATTCTTATTTCTAGATGTTTCTGTTGCAGTTTGAATTCTCTTATCCTAGATTGCACTAACCACCCAAATTTGCAAGTGGAAGCAGTTTTATGGCCTCAGATTAGGATTACTTGCAGTATGAAACACTCATCACATTTACAGATTTCTAGCCTGAAGCCTAAATGAAGCAGGTGTGTGATTAGAGAATTAACTCAGCTGACTGAGCTTTTCAAAAACTCATCTGAATGTGTAGAATGTAACTCTCCATGTAAGATACAGATTCCATGTTTTAATACTGCTGGATGAGGTCGTTCTCTCTTAAATTGGAAGAAGCTTCAGTGGGAATAGATGCCTATTAAGAAGAGTCACTAAGGGAGTCAACAGGGTTGTACAATTCTCTGTCATAGAAGCCAAGTTGTGTTATTCAGCAAATACTTATGTATAAATTTAGGAAACACCTGTAGTGTTTTGCAACTCAGTTCCAAAGTTGAAGAAATTTTAGAATGTGAGTTGTCTTGCTGTAGTAAATTTGCAAAATACCTTAATGCTATTATTTTTGAAAAATAAATATAATCTCATTTTGCTTTTCACTACCGCTACTGTACTTAACGTTTCTTCAGTAGAAGTAAGTATTTTTTCCCTTTACAGCAGCTGGAGCTGAGTTGCGCTCCATGTCTTTCTGGTATAACTGTCTGAAAACTCATCCGAGTACAACCGTTAGGGACAGAAATTTGCACCAAGTGCTAGTATAAACTCCAGTGTGCCATACATGCAGCCAGTCAACTTCTTACCAAGACAGCTTCTCTACTGGTCCACTAGTGAAGAACCTCCCCACAGTGATCCTCCTAGGAACAGTGATCAGCTCTTTGTTGTATACTCGGTTGTATACTCACTGGGGAATGTAGGTGAAATCCAGGATGTGATTACAAAGTTTCCTTCCTTTCAAGCTTGATTAGCTTTTCTTTATTAAGTCTCAAATGAAAAGTCTATTCATTGCCAAGAGAGCATTATCCATTTTTCTGGAAGAAAGCATCATGGGGTGATCATATGCAGCACACCTCCTCCTTGCTTCCCTCTCAGCAGTTCATCCTCTCCTGTTTTACAGTCCTCATAGCTGCTAGCCTGGAGCTGAAGCCCATTCTGCTTCAATCTGGTTTGCCCAAACCAGATTCTTCTTCACCTGATTCCAAATAAAAATAATCATATTTCAAAGCTGAGTCTACAGTTTCACCCATAAATTGCCAGCATTTGTTAATACAAAGGAATGCTTAAGAAGATGCATGTTAATGATGTGGGGCCATAACTCTCAAATGGTCTGGTTTCAGATAAGTGCTTTGAGAAATACTTTCCAGTCTGTTATTAACATCCATTTTATATGCTGCTTATTTGAGAAGATTCTCCTGATATGCAGATTGCAGCCAGGAATAATGAGGACATATAAGGTTGTTAGGAAATGAGATGACGCCTTTGATATGAATGAGAGCAGTGATCATGGTACCACTGACATCATAGTAGTGAGGCTCCTGCAATTTGTAGCAGATCGATTGAGTGCACATTACAGAATACATGCAGATAAGTTCCTTGCATCATACGTAGTAAAGAGAAGAGGCTCTAAAATCCCTAACAAAAACGTTTCTGCTCCGCATTCTGCAATGAAGGATGATATCTAATGAACTTGAAGTATGTATACCTATATATATATATTTCTCTGAGGCTAAAATTGTGTTTCACTTGTTAGAAAAATGGAATTTAGCACCATCCAAACAAGTATTTTTATGCAGGCAATGCCTGCTGTTCTCCAAAAGGGTAGTCCAGTTGTTCATAGTATTCTTCTTTCATTCATCTGCTTGTACAGTATTGTCTCACAAATTCTCTAAGAATAAGAGTGAAGAAATGGATACTTCAGACCCATCTTTCTAGTTCATAGAAGTAATAGGAAAGACATGATCCTCTCCCCAGGCAAGAATGTTCTTTGTGCTAGCTTACAAACCACAGTCAGGCAACAGATGTGAAATTGCTTGGTAAAATTCCCATGATTTCTTGCTAAAGTTATGGAAGGGCTGCTTGTTTCTTATTCTTTTGTAAACCAGGCTGATGTAAAAAGAAGTCTCTATAGCTTGAATCAAAGCACAACATTGTTTTAACTTGCCTAGATGCTATACAATTTTAGGAACTGCACTTGTGTAACATGTTGTGGGAACCGATGCCAGCGTTGATATTATGTTAATAACAATATTAGCATAAAATAATAAATTCTAAATGTAATTTATACTTTCTTGCACATTAAAATTATTTGATTCATTGATAGTTCTTCAATCCAGTCACTTAGCCATACCTGTAACTTCTGGTATTTCAGACATTCCTAGGTAACGTGCTGCAAATACTGGAAGCAGTTGGAGTTTAAAAGAAGTGCTGAAATCTGCCTGTTTTAGCCTTCACCATGGTTTGAAGTAAGAGAAGAGAGCAAAGCACGTTTTAAATGCAAGTAGGAAGTCAAAGATGTTTCTGATATATCACAGGTTTTCATACAGCTTTTTAAACTGTCCAGGAACTGAATTTATATATTAAATATTAATAGCTGAGCTACAAACCCTTTGGTATTTCTGGTTTCTTCACCTTATGGCAGGTTTGGTTGCAGGCAGAAGTTACCTCTTTAGACTGCGTTACAATTTTGGTGGTCCGGCATATTTTGTGTATCACTGAAGTGGTGTAATTAGGTAGTGTACTGACACAATAAGGCTACTGCTTTTCCCTCAATGACATGGAAGTAGTTCTTTAATGTAAATAACGATAATGCTTCACAGCTGGTGTAACAGCCCATAACAGGTTCACATTTTGTCCAGGAACTGTAATTGCTTTTTCTCCAAAAGTTGGATTTGCAGTCTTCTAAAAGTAATTATATGATGTTGTGCTGTGTGTTTCTCAAAGCTTGAAGATGTCTTTAGAAAAAAACTATTTTTCAGCTTCCAGCTATAACTGTACTTCCAGATATAATCAGAACGTGATCTATGCTATTTTTCCCTAATCTCTGTCATTTCTTAGCATTTTTCCTGTAACATTTCCCTAAGCATTATGAATGAAGGAGAGAACTGAATATGCCTGAAACAGTAGGTTTTGATCCGCTATACCATTTAGCTTTTTCTGATACGCCTGCCAGTGCACAGGATTATAGCAGTGCACAGGGTTTTTTTTCCTTTTTAGGCTTTATGATTGGAAATGTAACCTGTTATGACTACAGCAAAGAATGCTAATCAGCACGAGTTTGAGTGTTAATGACATTGAGCACCATCTGAATACAAGTTGTTCAGCGAAAATCTCTGAAAAAAGGCAACAGTCATTTTACAAGACTGAGGCTACTGCTCCCACAGTTTCAACTACCAGAAGTATTCCTCTGTGGGTTAGTATCTTTTCTGATAGATTAGTGGACCTTACTTAGTTAAAGATCATAGGTTTGAAAATCAGTATGGTAGATAATCAAACTTCTGACGGGATACTATAAAATGAGCACTTTGGTGTCCAAGTAGTACAGTTAATGAATGATGATGTGCTACTGAGCCCAGGCCATTGTTGTTTTTTAAATAAGTAACAGCAGAATGCATACTGCATCAGGAATCAGTCTTCTGTTTTGCACTTCTTGAAACATCCAGACACTGATTCCTTCTTCATGGATGTGAAGGATGCGATATATTTTTTCCATTAATATGTTGACACCTCTCTTTCCTTGGCCACTACATCTTGCCTTAAGAATGTCTGTTAAGTTCTGTACTCCAAGAAGAAGGAAACAAAGATCTTTCTTTCATCACTTTTCCTTCTCATTAGAAAAAGCATGGAACAGACATTTAGTTTTAAGATTTCAGGTTCACAACAGTATTAAGATGCTGGTAATAAGTGTCTGCACGCTTGAGTGCCAAGGCTTGCTTAAGTACAGCATAAATGTAGTAGTGTTTATAAAATATATTTTAAATACTGCAGAACCCTGAAGGCCAGAGCATGAAAAAACATCTGGAAGTAAGAAAAAAGGAAGAAATATTGTGCTCAGAATCTAATGGGGTCCATTCTCTTTTGTGAGAAAGTTGTTGAATGAGTGTCCATGTGCTCAACAATAGACAATGACTACATAAATTAGGCCAGATTCTTAATACTGATAACCAAGGTCAATATTTTTAAAAGTGCAAACTATTAGTCATGGAAATACAGGGCCTAATCTTAGAATCTTTTTCACAAGGAAAGTGTTCTTGGCTACACTAACAGTGCTCACCAGAGTAAATGTACTGAGACCAAATTTTTCTCTAACACTGACTTTGTGCACAGAACTTTTATCACTACTGACTGGCTAACAATGGATTTTGCTTTAGCAGTAGCTGTGGAGGAATCTGGAATTCAGTCATTTTGGTGTCTACTTTTGAAAAAAGAGAGTGGTGGGAGAAAGGGAGCCCTATTGCCTAAAAAGCAGAAACGTCTGCTGGATTATTAACGTATTTTTGGCTGAGTTCAGCAGAAGGGCACCTTGTGGCTGACAGGTTCTTCCCCCAGCAATTCAAAACAATGTAGTTAAAGCAAATTTCTCATTTCCAGAGAAGCAACCTAATGAGGCAAAACCTAATTTTAAACATGGGATACCTATCCACAACTTACCAGTGGTAATAACACTCAAACTCACTTGCAGTTGCATTGTTAACCAGAATTTTTACAGCTCCAGTTACATTATTTATAATGTTTCCGTAAGTGATCCATTCATAGATGCTGACAAATCTTTCAAATGGCTCATTTCACCTCTTCATCCATGAGGGAGGTACCTAGGCTTAGAAGCACAGTTTATTGAGAAGCTCTGGGTGCAAGTTCAAAGCTGACCAGAACTCAGATGTTTCCATTTTCACTGATTAAGGTTTCCCTCCCACAGAGTGATTTAAATTGAGTTGGCAAACTGTGTAGAAGTAGACAAATAGGCTTTCATCTTAGTTCCATTGTTTTATGGCAGATTGGGTGGTGCTTCGAGGAAGGTGCATGTATAAACAAGCTCTAAGGTAAAACACTGGCAACTCTGCAAGTGCTGAAAATTGGGCATTCATCATGCTGAAGTGCTTCCTCAACAGAGAAAACCAATCCTTGCAGATGCTCATCTCAAAGATTTGCACAAGAAGTCTAAGTTTTTTCAAAGGAGAAGTGATACAGGTGCTGGACTTACACTTTCTCTGAAGATTAGCTTGTACCCAGGGAAAATGCAATAGAATGTTTTAACGGGCACTTTCAATAGGTTCTTTAGGTTGGGTTAATTGAAACATGTTCACTAAATTTAGGTGAAACCAAGCCATTTCTCCTTCCCTAGAAATTCTTCACCACTGCTGGGATTATTTTTGCACACACACACCCACCCCCACCCCCCCACACACACACACTTTGAAAAGTGAGAAATTGCTTCATGTACTGTTCAATTTTTTTCTATTGTGAAGTTTCCTTATAGAAAGTATATCCAACTTACAGTGTCTCTCTGATCACATGACATAGTGTGTGTGCTACACCTTGTTTTGCAAGCTAGGCAGGTATTTAATTAACTTTTGAAAATGTTCAACCTTAATATTAACTTTTGTTTCATAGTAAAATTTCACTCACAGATTGGGATAAATATGATATCAACTAGGGTTTTTTCCTCTTTTCATCGTGATTTTTTTAAAATAAGCAAGTATTGCCCTTGTTTTGCAGGTAGGCAGTCAGGATAGAATGGCTAAGTCTTGTAATGTCAAAGTTTAAGCACCTAGAAACTAAATGAAAGCATGCAAACCGTGAGGGTAACAGAACCAGCGTCACTGTGGCTGGTAGGCACTTACAGTAGAGTCAGGTGCAGCAGTTCGCTCAGGGTTGTGATTGGTTGGTTTTGAGTATCTCCAAGGATGGAGACTACACATCACCTCTGGACAATCTGTTCCAGTGTTTGATCACCCTCACAGTATTTTTTTTTCTTGTGGTTAAATGGAATGTCTTTTGTTTTGGTTTGTGACCACTGCCTCTTCTCTCTTCATGGAATATTACTGAGAAGAGCCTGACTCCATCTTCTTTATTCTCTCCCATTGGGTATTTATGTATATTTATAACCACCACAACACACACCCTTCTTTTGTCCAGTCAGAACAGTCCCAGCTCTCTCAGCTTCTCTTTCTATGAACGGTGCTCCTGTCCCTTCATCACATGTGTGGCCTGTCATTAGACTCACTCCAGGATGTTCATGGTGTCCTAGACCTGGACCAAGCATCTGCATGTGCATTCACCAGTGCTGACCAGAGAGGAAGGATCATGTCCCTTGACGCACTGGCAATACTTTTCCTAGTGCAACCCAATGTACCATTGACTTTTTTTTCCACAAAGGCACATTGCTCGCTCATAGTCAACTTGTTGTCTGCTAGGATCTCTAGCACCTTTTCTGACAAGCTGCTCTGCAGCTGTTCAGCCCCGCTGTGCGTAGCCCCCCTTTGTGGTGGACTCCCATATGTCCATTTTGTACATAGACCCACCCAAGCACATAGGCATCTGAGGTTTTGTTGTAAGGCATTCTAGGTACCTGTCCATGCCTAGGCTGCAGCTGGTTTGGCAGGTCTGAGCACTCTGCTTTCCAGGTCGTGCCTGAGCCTGTTTAGAGGTTCTTCAATAAGTGATGCTGTTCCTACAACTCCAAAGGGATGCATCATACACCTGAATGTATATTGCTGTCAATAAATCACCCCAAAAGAGAGTGGCTGTGGTCATTTTCATTCTTAAACATGGCTGGCAGTTGAGGTAACTTTTTTTTTTTTTTTTTTTCTCCCAACAGTATTTGCCCAGCAAACAAGGAACGGGGCTTCCTGGTTTTCAGCATTTTCAGGAAGTTCAAAATCACTGCTTCCAGAGAACCCAAGTTCAAATTAACTCGTTTTAATTTTGGGCCAGTATATACATGCTGTTGAACAGCCCTGACATAATACTTTTAAGACCTCAGCTAGGTTGGATGCTGTTTGCAGGCCTGCAGCAACAAGCTGCCTTTCCAGTGTACCATGGCAGCTGTTACTTTATAAATAGACAGATAGCACCCCAAGACGCTGAGCCATCCTGTTGCCCAGAGCTACTTAAGCTTTCCTGTAAACATTAGGGATTGCACTAAGCCTGATGTGACCAATAGCAACTCCAGTGACTTCAGAGGCGTTTGTCCCACTGTCACCCTCATGGAAGTTACTATTTCAGTGTCATTAAAGTAATACCCATCAAGTGCAAATTGCTTGCAGAAGCTTTTGGGTGGAACTTCACTGGACAATTTAAACCTATTTGTCATAGCAATGATAAGCGAACTGAAGATGGGAAATCAATCAAATTTTAGTGTTTTATTAAGATACGAAAGTTGGAAATGTCTCCACTACAGGTAAATCCCTATAGAGAGCTTCCATAGAAACAGATGATCCCATCCAGGAGAGCAGGACCAGGCCATATTAGAAAAACTAATTTCAAGCAATTTACATTTGTTCATTGCAAAAGCAATTTGTCTTAGACCCGCTGCATACATGGAGGGATGAGAGGCATTTGTCTTTGTTTTGAAAATGTAACATATCATAACAGTGAAAAGCTTGGGGCTGCCAACGGGCAGACTGAAAGGACTCGTGCATTTGCCAGGTAGGCCAGAGTCAGGATCATCTGCCAGTGGTCAGCTACCGATTTAAAGCATTTGTACTGGGTCTGGCTGGGATGAGAGCATTTTCTCCGTAGAAGCTCCTCTGGTGCTGATAATACACCAGTGTTCTAGGTCCTGCTGAACAGCGTTTGCACCGTGTCAAAGCCGCCTCCGCACAGTCTGCCCCCCAGCAAAAAGGCTGGTGTGCACAAGAAGGTGGGAGGGGACACACCAGGCAGACGGCCCAAACTTAGCAAAGAGATTTTCAATGCCATACAGTGTCATGTTCAGCAACAAAACAGAGGGGAGCAAGGTTGAGGTAGGCTGGCTGTCTTTCGCTCAGGAACTGGTGGGGCATTGGTCTAGCATGCATCACTTGCTTTGTTTTGCTTCTTTTATTTCTTCTCATTTACCTGTTTAACTGTTTTTACCTTGACCCATGAGTTTTCTTGGGTTTACTCTTCCTTTTTATCTTTCCCCATACCACTGGGGTTAGTGGTGGGGAAGCGAGCAAGTGTCTGTGTGATGCTTAGTTTCCTGCTGGGGTTAACCCAAAATAGTGTTTTAGTGTAATTCATGCAAATACTAGTTTTCAGGACAGTGCTTTAGATGGGTTTATTTCCAGTGGGAAGTGCCATGCCCATAAAAAGCTGGTTAAGGAAGTAGGAAACATTGTTTATATTATGTTCACTCTCCAAGGATCTGATCTTGCATGAAGAAGCTGTCTGATGTGCTTTCCTTGAAGCCAGTGCAGGTCCACTCTGCATGATCTGACTGTGGGGTCAGGTCCCATGCTTGCAAAGGATTAAATATGTGAAGCATAGATACTAAGATAAACATACTATACTGGGTCAGGCAGGATGGAGTTACTTTTCTTGTAGATGATGCCTTGTTTTTTATTTGTAACTAAAGCAGTGGTGATGATAATACACCAGCATCGTGGCTGTTGCTGCGCAGTACTTGCAAGGGGTCAGGGCTTCCTATCTTCCCAGCTCTGCCTCCCCAACAAGTAGGTTGAGGGAGCATAAAAAGTTGAGAGAGGATATAACCAGAACAGCCGACCCAAACTGACCAAAGACATGTCCCATGCCATACAATATCATGATTAGCAATAAAAATGGAAGGGTTGGTTGGGTTTTTTTGGAAGTGGCCATTGCTTGGAGGCTAGCTGGTTATCAGTCTGCTTGCAGGATTTGTCTGTCATTTTCTTACTTCTTCCTCTTTCCTTCATTTATTACACTAGTTTTATCTCAATCTCTTAAGTTTTCTTGCTTTTGTTCTTCCTATTCTCTCCCCTGTCCCACTGTGGTAATGGGGGTGATTAAGTGGCTGTGGGAACTTGAGCTGCTGACCAGGGTTAACCCACAACACATGTTCTACCTAAAATACTAGTAATCTGTGACACCTGCCAGACAGAACTCACACACAAGCTGATCTTCATTCACACACATGAAGTTACTAATGGCAAAAGTGTTCATTGAAAGAGGCCCCAAAACAGAAAAGAGGCACTGAGCCTTCTGAGAGAGAAGATGGCATGGAGGAGTCCTACAACATTTAGCCAAAACAATTTTGTGGCAACTGGCAAATCTTAGCTTGTGTATCTACAGAACTATTTCTATACAGGTGATTTCTGATACAGGTTTCATTCAGCCATCTGCCAGTAATGATTTCACTCTTTTCTCCCCAGAAAAGTCTTATTCGAAACCTTTGTTGTTGAGTTGTGTGACCAGTGTCTCTGTAATGATAACAACTGTGAGTCTCAAGGACTGATATCTTAAAAGGCACCAAGACATCTATATTGTTAAAGACTTGTAATATTTTATTTCTCCTGGACAGAAAAAACATGTATCAACAACAATGGACAGAACTAACTTGGATTTCAAAAAAAGATTTTCACTATAATTTGTTAGAAAACTTAGAAGTTGAACTTAGGAGGGAAATACTGGAATTTAACTGCTTTTTTCTAGTTCTGTAGAGAAGTCAGCAATATCTACACTGCGATACTGCTGTAGTATAGCACTGTATAAGAAGCATTTCTTAGTAACTGCTTACATTAATGTGTTACACAGCCTCTAATACTTTAACCTTGGGTGCCCTATCACAGAAAATTCTTAAATGTAAATATTTCCTACTTGGGAAAGCTGAGATATCACCTTACCCTTATTCTGCTTGAATTAGTGTGTGCTCTAGCCAACATTCTGCCAAACTAGCATTTGAATGCAGATAACACTGGCATATATATGTCAGTAAATAAACATTTTGATGCTATCAAGAAGAGATAGGATATAAACAGTTTACCAAAGACTACGGATAGTAAGCATGGGAAATACCTCTCTGGAGTGGCAGTCACAGATCTGTTAATATCAGTGATTACTTCCATATGGTGAATTGGAGTTACTTGGACAAACCTGCTACTTGTCAGACAGTATTAGATATAATCTTGGGACAATGGCACAGTTAAATCGCAGGTAAATGAATTATAGCATAAACCAGTGATGCTGCATAGGTTTTGTGATTGCAATCAAGATCAGACTATGCAAAAGCAATCAAGACCAAGGTGGATGTTGTTCAGCAGATCTTGTGCTGGTTTTAATCAGGGGTTCAGAACTGAACTTGGTTACGAACTTGTGATGGTTAGAGTTTTCTGTCTTGACTTACCAAGATAAAAATGATCCATGGCCTCTCACCTGGAAGATGCATCTTCTTCTGTGCCTTCCTATGTCAGCTGAGCTTAGCTGACAAAGTTATATTCAATCTGCTCCAGTTCATAAGAGGTGGAGATGCTGACAAAGAGTTTTCGGCCTTGGTCTCATTTCCCTGTCAGTGGCCTGTAAATCTATAAAATCACATCTTCCTGATTACTTGCTTACTATTTCTCTCCCCTCCCACTCAGTTGTGACATATGATGCTTTTACCAGTCACTCATGATAAAACAGCTTGAGCTGGAAATCAATGCTGGTATAAAAACTCAGAAGAGCAGCTTCAAACCCTCTCTGTTGAAAGCAAATCTATTTTTTTCTAATGGAGACATACCTGCTTACAGAAGTGATGGATGTGGCACTGTGAAAAGACATAAGCATGTGTTTAACTCTAAGTATGTGCTTAAATCCCCAATCACTCAGTGAGACTTGGAGCATGTGCTCATTTGAGCTGAGGCCTCTATTGCTAATTCTAACAACCTTCAAGAAAGCTACTAAACTGATGATGCGATAGAAGCTGAGATGGCAACAACTTCAAGGATATAATCTTAAAAAGCAGGTATTTCCCCCCTTGCTGTGCTTGTAGATGCAAAAAGAGAACTTGCCTTTCCAGGCTATTTTTATATTTGTTTGTTTATTTATTGTTAGGATGCATGAAAGAGATGTGGAGAATTGCACTAGAAATGTTTTCCATTTTTTTTTGGCATTTCAGTAGATGTTCATGGACAAGGTTAGTCTGTTGGCAAGTCTGGTAAGAGTATAAGGGAGTCCAATGGAAGAACTTGAATTACCAGGAAAGAGGATCAATGTCTGTCAGATTTCTTCAGGGTTTTGAAGCAATGTTGCATACTTGTGACCATGGCACCACCACAAAGAAGGTACTTCCTCCTCCATGCAAGCTGCTACTGAAAGAACAAGATGAAATACACTTGTTTTCATCATTGCTTCAAATGTAACTGGAGAATAATTGGCTTCAGGCACTGAAAGCTGGCACTGAAAAGGGAGTAGCATTATGCACTTCGGGCTAAGGTATGTCCATGCTATGAATTAAGCATAGACTTCATTATTCTTTTTGCCCAGGCATGCTTAGCAAATGCATTTCATTTGTAAGGCAGAGCTAAGATGCCGATTTGGATGAACCTCCACAATACTGGAAGGAAAAAGTGTGAGCCTGCACCATGCATTAGCCTAAGTGACTTGTTTCTTTTACATGATCTGGAATGAACATGTTTGTTCTGCAGGCCAGTCCACCTAAAGCTGTACAAAGCTTTAATCTTTCAGACAACAGTGTGTCTTGGAGTCTTGAGTTTTTGCCAGGCTGAGCAACAGCATTGTTCCTGGAAAGAGAACTGCTTGTGTCTGCTGTCTAGCCTGTGCTTCTCCTTCCAGGGTGGGTGAAGCGTCGGGGCTGGCTCATGGGCATTCTCGCCCTCTGCACATCCTCCTCCCATCCTCTGCATCTGAATATTACCTGGTCCCTGCCTTGTGATTTTTGTTTTAATCACTACTTCTTGCTCCTTCGTCATTCTTGCATCATGCATTGTAAATAGTCAAGATAGGGTTCAAAGATGCAGTGTGAATAAGACATTTTTTTTTTTTTTAAATGGTAATAATATAACCTTTTCTGGTGATATCCTTTTTTATTACACATTACACAGGGTGACTCATCATTACTGTACACTCACCACATTTCAAGAGGTAATGTGTTGGATCAGACATCACTGACAGTGTGACAAGTGCCTTTGTGACAATTCCTTCTGTATTTACATCACCCACCAGGTGACATATTCTGATAAATTGTCTGCCATGCTAGATTTTCTATCAGCATACTTATGCTTGAGAATGTATTACACTTTTGCTTTATGTGTTACAGCAGTTCATGTAGAACGTACTGGATTAACTTTACCGTATCTACCACAGGAAAGGAAAATATTTGTGTGCTGAATATTACTACCTGTAGTTATATTGGTGCATAGTACATTGTTTGTTGTTTCATGGGTTATTCCCAAAATACAAGTTACAGTACAGGTAACAAAAGAAAGCTCAAATTGTATGAAGATAACAGTGTAGGTAAGCCCTGCATTCACCAACAAAGAACTGATGAAACACTAATACACTAAGGTTAAACAGCAGGATTAATCTTTTTTTCCCCCATTTGGGGGATGTGTGATAAGCTTTCTTGCTATTTCCATTCCAGTTTCATTTTCTGCAACCTGGATAGGCTCTGGCATTATCATATTTCAGTTTCTCTCTACTGTTATGCCCATGCCCTTACTAATCCATCATTTTATTTGGCCTCACATTTCAGATGTTAGATGTAAGCTGTGATACCTGTCTTGGCTATCACAATGAATGCATTTGGAAGAGTCACTCACAATGGTTTGTCAATGGCTCTGTCCACCTCTTGAAGAGCAACCTGATGGAATTACCTTCTGTCTGATTTAATTGTTCCCATCACGCTCCCCTCCAGCAACAGTTGTTACAGAAATATAGAAAAGGACTTTTTACATACACACACACACAGAGTACTCCTCAGCTGATGGACAAAGAACACTTTCCTCCCTTCAGGTAAGTTCTAACAAACCTGTGGCAACTCCTGTTAAAGAAGGTGAGTTACTACCTTGAAGTACCCAGTAGCACACATGCAAAACTTTTTGTCATAATACTGGAAGCAGCATTTTAGTCATGGAGGCATCACAAAACTGTTGAAATTGATCTGGATTATTTCCTTCAGCCTATAAAGAACTCACAACCAGAAATTATGAGTCCTATAGGCTGTTATTAAGCTAAGGACCATAGAATAAGAGAAAAAGCAATTATTTCATTACTGAAATGCACAGATATAACTTCCATTATTTTTTGCAGGCTGAACCGAAAGTGATGCTTCTACTGATTGCACTGTTATTCAAGAGAAGGCCAATGTAGAAGTAGGCTGCAACTTCCTGTTGAGGGAAGACTAAAATTCCTGGCTGTTGACTGATACAAATTTTATTATAAAAGAAAATAAAGACCCAGGTGGTAGCTGCTACATCTTTTTGCAAGGCAGACTGAGTCATACAAATCATTCACACAAGGCTGGACTGAAATCAGTTGTACAATGTGATTTTCATTGCCAAGGTCTTCTATGAAGCCTGTAACTGCCTGCTCTGGTCAAAGGAAACAGGCCATTGAAGAAAATTAAAATACATGGAAACAGTGTGACCAAGGTAAGATGATTTTGCTAGACTTGGGGAAAATGCAATTAACAACACCCAATGCATGCTTTAAGCTTAGCACAGGGACTGACAGATGGACATGAGCTTGCATATGAAGAGGGAAGCTGAAATAACCATTCCAAATACAACCTAAACCATGAAAGTGGAGCTGGAGGACTGGGCCAGACTAGCTCTGAAGAGTAAGGTATCCCAAATGAACAATGCAGCCATAAATAAACTAACAACATTTGGGAGATTCAGAGTAGACAGGAAAATAAAATGTACAGTGATGACATTTTCATGGTCTCACATTTTATGGACCTCCAACACTACTTCCTTGATTTACACTTTTTTTTTTTTAATGCAGAAGCGTGGAATCTGATGGAAAATAATAAAGACAGTATTAGAATGCAGCTCCTTCTGTGTCAGAGAGGAGGAAGTATTAAACAGAGCTACACAATAACTGCAAACATCTGAGAATACTCATAAATATAGTTGAGAAGCAGAGCTTTCCATGCAACATCAGAGGCTTATTGAAATGACAAAATAGGGGAATAATTACCAAACTGGTGATGGCCATCTCTGTTCAGTATGTTTTGCACAGCTATGGGTATGCTGAGTGCCCTCAACTACCTGAGTGAGCTATCGAGATTTTGAAACACTGCAGGTAAGTTGAAGTCAGGTAGTAAAGATGTTGGGGGTAAGGGCTTGTGTCTCTTTTATCTCTGGAAACAGCATGCACACTCACAATGACAGATAAGGACTTCATTCATAAAGAGCACTTCAGCAGTGAATGCATTGGTGATTATTTCCTTCTTGTGGGCACAATGCATGGAGGAAGCCACTCAGGCCACATTGCCTAGGTGTTAAAGGTGAATGTTTTGAAAACTTCTGCAAAGGAGTGTGGATTATTCCTGGGAGCCCACATCATTTTGGGAGGAATATGACAGCTCAAGATGTTTCTTTCTGAATTTGAAATAAAAAGGCATGGAAACTCCTATTAAGAAAGAAATAAGAAAATTACATTCCTGACCTTTTTTTTTTTTTTTTATTACTGTCACTTTTTCTACAGGACCAATTTATATATGGCCTAAGTCAGATGTTTTTGAGGTGCTGATGCTAAATTGCTCTCCACAGACAGACATCTGAAATGAGCTGCTCCTCCTTCAGTTTTCCACAGCTACAGCTTGCTTTTAAATGAGGAAGCTGAGAGCATTCCCTTTTTGTACAAGATCAGTGTTACTCATTGTGGTCAGCTGCACAGTCCAAAGATAGTTCCTGAAAGGACTGTGCTTCAAGGCTGTTGGTTTGTTGGCATGGCTTCTTTGGTGTAGGAGGTGTCTTTTTAAGAGATCTTTTTTATTGGTGACTCCAGTGAGAGCTTGTGACAAAATAGGAAGTGACACTGCAAAATATCCTAAGTGATAGATTCCCCCTCTATTTTAAAACTAACATGATTTTCTATTTAAATAGACCAGGGCTCTGGTATTTATTCATATTTCTATCATTTCAGTCCAATATATTTTTAATGTAGTTTTGGCTTTGTGGGGCTCCAAAGAAACAGAACACAAAAATAATGCATCTGCATGGGGAATATGTTATATATCCTTATAATAATCTCTTTTTCAGACTGTACTTATGCCACTGAGGTGATAGAACTCAAGGCTAAGGCCTAGTCTGTCTAGTAGGAATCAGAAAAAATGGTTGAACTTGACTTTACTCGTCTTAGCCCAGCTCTTTGTGGTTTTCTTATCTGGACGTAAAAGCCCATGATTAAGTTCTGGCTGTTAGACACAGGAGTACTACACAGGAAGGGCAGCAGAAAAACTCATAAGCCCAGTTTTGTGAGTAAGAACTCCTTTCAACAAAAGAACATTGTAAGACAGACACATGGTGTCACCAGAAAACATGAAAAAAAAGCTGGCTCTTCTGTTAACAATCAGAAGATCAAGAAAATAATGTAAACCAGGCAGTTCAAAGCACACATGGGTGAGTGTACATATGCATATAGGAGAATATAATGTGGTAAAGAGTAAGAAGGATGCACTGGAGGATTCACTTCACTGACAAGCAAAGACATTATCTGATATATTACACAGAGCCCTAATATGTTATAACTTTGAATAAAGACTCTGGATTAATTTTTGATACCCCGTAAAATATTTGTACAGTGAACACCCTGATGTTTCTCTTGGTGTTGAAGGTGCTTCTGCAAAAGTTGTTTTGTTTATTCATTTATTCCTGGCAGAGATAAGATTTCAGATAAGAGCTTCCATTCTACTTTATTGGTCATTCAAGGCAGATAGTCCTCTAATGAAGCATGAAATTGTTGGTCATTATTTCCTTCCTGTTAGCCTACCATTGCCTTACACAATGTATAGGGCATGCATGATAGTGATACTGCTGTGCTGCTGTGGCAAACAGAGAAAACTGAATGGAAGAGGCTGTTTACTTTGTCAATTACCATTATAACTCTAACAAGGTGTTAAGAGTTGCCCTGCCTAGCCTTACTCTGCTCTGTCCCTTAGTTTGCACGCTGCTGTCTGACAGCAGATTGATCTGCTCTGATCTTCAGCGCATTTGGTGCATATGTACTTCAGATACCTGTTTTCTGCACTTTTAGTGGTCTAGTAACTTTTTTATCAGTTAACTGGGCTATACAGGGTAAGTCAGAGCGGGTGAGGAGTGTGACGGATGGTAACGAGTGACACTGACCAGGAGTGGAGTGTCCTGGTCTCAGACCTATCCCAGACCAGAAGAGTGTCTTGGTCCCAGCCCTGTCCCAGACCACCCTGTGTTCTCAGACAGGCTATGCCCCAGCATCTCTGGGGTTAATGCCTCCCCACTCTGGGGCAGAGGAAGGCTATTCAGGCACTGATGGGGGACCTACATATCAAGACAGCAGAGACATTTGAAACACATTTTTAAAGGAGAAGCAAAGCACTGGACATTGTTGATACATAAAACTGAGCAGGATTCTTCACTCAGGGATCAGTGTGAAAACATGTCTTAAGTCAGAGGTTTTGATCAGATGGCCTTCGCTTTTTTAGGTATGGATGCCCTTAGCAGTTTTTATAAGCTTCATGGAAGAACATCAGGGCAACACAAGGCTATTTTTTCATACTTAGCAGCTGGAAGTAAGGTGAATTTATCAGCCTCAGTGTGGTTCCTTCTGAACAACAGCATCCCACAAAGACAGAAAGCAAACAAGTAATCCAGCACAGCATGGCATGATTAAAATGAACTCTATCTTGTCTTGTGTACCTGAAGGGACAACCTTTTTGTTACAAGGCAAATGTAACTCAGTCTTCGTGGTGTCTCACTCGTGGAACCTAGCTGAGGAGAGACTATAAAATATGATGGATTCTTTATTATAGCATTGGGATTTGTGTGTGTGTCTGTGTGTATGTGTCTGTGTGTATGGACAGCTGCATTTCAGTGGGGACTGAGAAACTAGGGTGGACTGCATTTAGAGCAAAAGCAAGTACTTCACTGGCTAAGCCACCAATCCCTCTTTTTCTTCTCTTTCTCCCCCTTTAAGCTCTTCCAAATACTCCCCATATGGCATCTCCACCCATATCCAAGTGCTCAAGTATAAACTAACCACATACTCCCCCTGCCTCCCATCTACAGAAGAATTTGTTCCATCGCACTGGAAAGCCACAATGTTTATTACATCTCTGTCTAAGATGAACCTCAAAGCAAGCATTTCATAGTCTCTCATGTAATCATCATAAGGTAGAAAATGAAATTTCCAAAACCTAAAAGCATGCTGCAGAGAGCTTCAGGGCACCGCGTGTCAGTTTTTACTTTGATGTATCCTATGTTTAAGAAAAAGCCAGAGGGGAGGGAAGAGGAAAAAGACACACTGACTGTCTTCCTTCGGGTTTCCTCTCTATTGCTTAACTTTTTGGATGATAGAAAGAAGGAAATAATCTCTCCTTGCTGCCTGGAGTGACAATGGAAATATTCTGAAAAGCCACTTAAGAACTTCATTTAGCACCATGGATGGTTTCGCATTCCCTCTTGCATCTTAATGAAGCAAGTACCACCTCATGGGTTGCAGTGAGGGTGTAATGATTTTTAAAGCATTGGTAGGATCAGCTGATAAATGCCAGCTACTTAGTTTCCTAACATGATTTCAAAAAGAGCTTTATCTCAGACTAGTGAACTTTTTCACCTGGTCCAGAAGTAAGGAGGTGTCCTGGGGGAGCTGGGATTTATTGTGTGTGTTTATCCAGGTGCTGAGTGTTACTTTCTGAAATGTCTACCACTGTTAATTTCCTAGGAGAGCAGAGCAGCACTCCTAAGGGTCAAATGCAGTTGAATATATTAATGTCTTTCTGTCCCTGTCTTGTCTATTTAGTAAGACATTTAAGCACATGCTGTACTATGGTCAAGAAGCAGAGCTGGATGTTTTTCTCCCAGTGCAATTGAATCCTCCCTACCTGCTTTCATCATTTAGTTGCATCTTCAAAATAAGAGCTGCTTTTCTTACAGTTTTCCTAAGACAACTCCATATCTCCCCCCTCCTCTCCGCCACCTCCTATTTGCACTTACAACTGCTGTCACTGTCAGCTGTGCCTGCCATCTGCTTCCAGAATATTACGAAGCTGTAATCATAGGACATGTTGGAATTTATTCATACAAATCAAAGACATTCAGTTGCTGTCAGGGGTGGATTTCATGCTTAGGAAGGCACAGGTCTCAGCAGAGGCTTTCAGAGCCAGCAGCTGGCAAAGAGAGGCTGCAGGAGGTTTCCCTGCCCAGTTTGGCCATCCCACCTCACTGCTGATCTCTGGCTTTTCTGTGTTCTCAGGGCTGGCCTCAGCTGAAACAAGCTGACTAATTCTGCCAGATTATTTGCATTTTAGTGGTGAGCTCAAATCTAGGTAAGGATGAGACCAAAGTAATTTTTCACTTGTGACCCCATTTATGCCTAGTCTAGAGAACTGTATAGCTGCAGCAGTTAACTTCTCTGTCTTGCTCCCCTTACAGCTAGACTGTAGCTCAGTATATTTTTTCTATTCATGTTGTTTGGGGTAGGGACTACTTCATTAAGTCTGAGCAGTGCCTATAATTGTGATCTAATCCTTGTCAAGGGCTTCTAGGTGCTACTTAAATACATGGTAGTAGTAATACTGGAATGACAGTGGTGAGCTGGCTGTATCTTGCCACATGGATAGCAGATGCTAAGGGTTACTCCTGCACAGCTCAGTATATACTTTCAGCTTTCCGTTTAACAGAAGAGGTTGTGATAGGCTGTGTTTGCATTACAAAGTGGTATGGAATGATTCTACTGCTCTAGGAGAGATTCTACAATGTGAAACAGCTGATGCCAAGGAGGCACGTACACAATATGTATGTTTCAGGGTGGTAGATATTTTTTTTTTGCTTTAGACTTATTTTGCTCTGATCCCCCAGACTGAACATACATTTGAGTCAGGAGTGCATTAGGCGCAATCTTGGTGTGCAGCTTCCAATTTGGCTTCATAAAAGAGGAGTCTGATCCATGCTCTGTGGTGTAAACAAAAGTGGGGGTGATGGAGAACTATGCACTTCTGATCCAAACTAAAGGGCTGATGTGGATGCAGCCAAGAAACCACTGGACCCTGCAACATAAAAGTCCATTCTTGCTCTGTTGCTTTCATATTTTTGTTTGCAGTATGCTCCATTGACTTGGAAACTATTTAAAATCAGTTTAAAAAATTTTACTCTTTCATAGTTCAATACATTTGGTGCCTTGGTGTGCCTTTTAAACGATCTCTGCTAGGTCTCCCAGTTTCCAAAAGCACCTTGAAGTATGCCAGTGTTTTTATAAATGTCCCTAAACTAATTAATTCATTATTATGTGGGAAAAGCAACAGAAATGAAAAAAAAGAGCTGTTACTTATTTCTGCAAAAGCAAACCAATCCCCAAATGGATTTCTTTTTCCTCCAAGACCTGTTGAGAGGTGGAGATCCAGCCTGAATGTAATGTGCTTGTGGCCTCAGTGAACCAAATGCACACTGCCTGCGCTGCCCACAGCAGCTAAGCTGTTGCAGGCTCAGCTAGTAGCTGGGTGCAAGCCAGCTCAGGATCATGGAGGCTGTTAGATGCAAGACAAAGATCTGTGGTGAAACACTTGGCAGGTATTAGACCACAGAAACCAAATGAGTAAAAAAACTTCATTTGGCTCCATTGTGGCTGCTAAGTTGATGTGTAGGAATAAAGAAGTGTGACCTACCCTTTTGCAGTGGCAGTAAGCAGCTGGAGGTCTGCAAAAACAGGATACTTTAATCCCAGAGGGTTTATTTGTTTAATTTAGGAGGAGATCTTCAAAACACACACAAAGGAGCTAAATGTGACACACAATGCAAAAAGAAGCAGTGTTTCCAAGGGATCAGTTAAGATGAACTTTCTCATAATTGTCTACCTGCCCCCAAGCTGGTGCCACAGCACTTGCTAGTATCCCCTGAAAGGTGGGAAAGATGATGAAAGTATACTTAATTTGAATTTAAAGTCCCTGACAAGCACAAAGAGTACATCAAGACAGGAAAGATTGGAGTGAGCTGGTGCACTGTCTTTGTGAGGGACTGCACCTGGTACCATGTCACTCAAGGCTGACAGTGACACAGATAAGAGGGCAGACATGGAAAGGATCAGTGAAGGCAACAGTAATGAGAGGGAAATACCAGAAATTGGGGAGAGCCGTGATATATTACCACCCTGGATGAAATGCCTGAACCTTGATTCCACAGTGACAGTTCGTCATCTTTGCTGTCAAGTTGTGTGGAGCAGCAACAGACATCTAGAAACGCTGGAGAAGGAAATGGTGATTGTGGGTTTCTGACCATAGTAAGCAGGCAGGAAAGCACCCAGTCCTTGAGTCGTTGTGTTGTGGGGAGGCTGTTGTGGGCATACAGCTGTGAGGCAGGCAGTGGCACCTACGGAAAACCCATTCCAGTACTAGTGAGTGATTTATGGACCCAGGCAAGCACAGGCTTCTTTGTAATGCTGGTTCAAATCATCTCACAACAGAGCTGTACCATTTAAATGAATGGCAGATTACTTCAGGTACAGGTCAGAGAGGCACAAGCAGTTCTGCTACATCCAAAATGCACCAGAATAAGTGAAACTTATGGGGACAAGTTGAACCAACCTTCAGTTCTTTGCTCCATCCCACAGCTCCTGTGTGAACGTGCTGATGTGCATGTCTTGGGATGGGATGTGGAGCCCCTTTACCTGTTACGCCTCTTTCACCATCAGAAGCAGGACAAATCTTATTAACTCAGACAAGGAGCCTCATCATGTTCATCATGGAGCTTGCACATCCTTGTTCTGAGCCGTAACAGACAGGTATGATAGCAGGGGTTGGAGCTAATCTGAACACGTCTGCACTGTGTGGAGCCAGCATGTGTTTAGTCTCTCTGGGCACATCTGCACTGGATGGTGGGTACTGGGTACATACCCCAAAGAACCTTAAAGGCCTGATCCTTTATTGACCACATCTGAACAGATGTTTCCTTTCAGGCTCTCTTGTCTTAGTCTTTTCTGTGAAAACCATGGTGGTATGGGATGATGGCATCCCCCAAGAGATAGACAGCTCACCAGGACATGCATCTAGGGTCTCAAAAGTTTTCCCAGGCCCTGCAGCTGCACCCCTGTGCCTGAGGTCCCACCACTTCGATGGGGTCTGTCACATTGAGTCTGATGAACGGCTGTGGCAGGGGGTGGGCAAGGAAGGACAGATATCCTGTTGGGCCATTAGGTTCGGAGAGGGTCCCCTTCCTTTCTAAATTTCTCCTCAGAGGGGAGTCTAGGTGCTGCTAGATCCAATCCTAGTCTCACACTTGGTCAGCGAGTTTAAGTCTAACTGCATACAGCCACTCACCAGTTAACGTTTGCCTGTCAGAGCCCAGTTTAAGGACTCTCACTGAAACTGTTTGGCAAAGTTGAAAAAAACCCAGATGTTTCATTAAGGCAACAAATGGAACAAGTTCAGAATTGCCATTGATAAATACACTTACTGCAAAATTTGAGCTTGAATTGAAAGTACAGCGCTGCTGTTAGTAGTATTATCCCGGGTAACGTCCACCGTAGTCGGAGGTGCAAACCTTGCCAAGGAGGCATCCCTGCTTGGGGAGGAGAGAGGTCCAGGCCCATCCACCCACCCCGTAGTTAGAGTTCTTGTCCCTGGGGGGAAAAAATTTCCAACTTGCCAGATTTTACACTCGTGGTGAGGTGGGGCTGTCAGTCACTGTGTGCCGACTGGCCCTTAGCAAGGTGTCAGTTCGGGAAGGTCGGTTGGGCCCGATGGTTCAGCGCGGAGCGGGGAGGATTGGGTGCGGACCCAGATTGATGGTCACAGCTGTGCGGGGTCTTCCTGGCCCTCACAGAAGCAACACCAGGCTGAGAGGCCCCCGCCGCAGCCCGGCCGTCACTCAGTTGTTTTGCTTGTTGGGCTGCACCCGTTATGTGTTCTGTGAGACAGGCGTGCTGCTCCAGTCAAACGCCCGGCTCCAGCTGGAGCTGAATACGGTTGTTCATTGTCAGGTCAGGATGAGGGGTGTGGAGCACACTGCCACAGCGACCTGGCACCCCCTGCCTGATAGTGCATTGCGGTTGTCGGTTGTCGGCGACTACAGGTTTCATAGCCCTGGGATGGAGCGGGTAGGTGTGGTTAGTGTCCAGGACACTGGAAAGAAACCAATTCTTGGGAAGCAGAAATTCAAGGTGGTACAAAAGCATTTTTTTCCTCCTTGCCTAAATTAGCTGTACATAGACTTATTTAGGTTTGAATGCAGGTGTGTTTTTCTTTAGAAAATACATTAGCAAGACAATTTGAAAACAGCTTGGCTCCTGGATAGTCAGACCCTCACACCTATAAACTGTGTTAGTTGTATGTGCTTAGTTACAGACTCTGTCAGGTATAAACCAGCATATATTAGGCCAGTATTCTGTACACGCTGAATGTCAGCCTGTTTCACATTGCTTCAGCCCTCAGCTATCCTATCTCATACCTGCCTTTGAAATTAAAGTCTGCTGAAGTAATTATCACTGTTTAATGTGAAATATACTTTTTCATCAAAATACTGCAGAAATTATTTTTATGTGCAGCCTGTGGTGAAACATAGGTACAGATCCATGGGTCATGCATAGGTTATAGAAAAATCTGGCTTTGGTAGCAAACTATGCAGCTCTGAAATGGTGTTTCTTCAAACACAGCCCAGTATTTATAGTAGGACTGAAAACATCATTGACTGCTGACTGTTCAGACAAATGATACAGTGCTCCCAGGACAGTCCTTTCGGGGCAGGTATTGAGAGGAACTCCACACCTAGCTTCCTAGGTTCCAAGTTCTGATTTTAAGTGTGTAGTTAGCAAAATTAAGATAGCCCGGTCTTGTGTGTACTGGTGTGAACAGAACAGAACAGTAATAAAGTAATGAAGTAGTAAAGCAGCAAAAAGCAACATGAATTTGGAGGCAAATAAAAGTGAGCAGTTTTTATTTGAATTTTCTTTGTCTTAAAGTCAGAGTGAAAAATAACATGATTATAATGGAATTTTTCAGGGTGCTTCTTATTAGAAGATTTAGACTGAAGCTTACTATTTGCTCTCTATATGCAAATAATAAACATCTTGCCTTCTACAAAGTAGTTCTTTTCTAACCCGAGGGCTGATACTTGCAGGTAAATTTGTGCTTCAACACACTCTTCTGACATGAAAAGCAGTCATAAATCCCAATCTAAACTGCAATTTCATGTCCTCTTAGAAACCACTCTAACAGAGGCATGGCAAGTCATTGAGCTACTTGGCAGAGTAAAGCCTGTCAGTACACTGACACTGCAGGCATGTAACCTGTTTTCTCTGCCTCCATCTGCCACATCAATTTGGGGTTGGGTAGGCATTATGCAAAGCAATAGCTGCTACCATTTCAGAATTATTTATAATTCCCCTTCAATTCTCAGCCGTTTCTATCCCATCCTATTGCATCAAGATTTTACCTTCGCACACGTAGTGATTTAATGAATCTGAGGGAATGGGAGCTCAAAACATAATGGGAGTCACCGTTTTGCCAGGAACACCGTTTTGCCAGGAACACGGTAGACCATGAGGAGACTATAGACAGATGGTCCATTAAATGCTTGTCTTTTACAAGTGTGGGGGATATCACTCACACAGTGAAAACTGCGGCCTCAGGCCACCCCCACAGCTAGGAAAACTGTAGAGAATAGTTCTGCACATTTTCCAAGGTCAGACTCAGAGGGTTTCTGGTGACAGAGGCTGGGGACACGCAACCTGGAACACTCTGCAAGACTGAACTCCCCTTGCCCTCTGTGGATAGAGCAGAGTGGTGGAGCTGGATATTGAAGCGCTGGGGCCAGGCTTGGTACCACAGGGGCTGCAGAGAGCAGCAGAGCTTCAGGGGTGCCATGCTGCACCAGGTTACTAAAGCATTGCTGAAGTTACCTGAGGTTAATGTCTCTGTGCCCTGCGTATAGGGCACATCTGTGAAATGTTTCATTGCAACTGAAATCAACACCTCTTATAACCCTGTTCTTTAGCAGCCATCATGTGGGTGCATGATGCCTGCATGCCTTTCTCATGGGAAATATCTCTCTGAGACCACTGTGGGCTTTGAGTGTCACTACCACCCTTTTCTCCCCAGTGTCATCCCCCAAATCCCACTCTGCCCAGGTGTATCACATTGTACCTCAATGCAGCTGCTTGTTGATAGAGAAAATGTCAATAGTCATAGTGAAAAAAATTCCAATAATGGGGGTGGCAGATGAGAAAGTAAGCAGCAACAGCAGAGAAAGGGTAAGACTTTTTCTTAGCCAGAGAGTTTCCCTTTTTAGAAGTGGAATCAGGACACGTAACAAACAAGGACAAATTGGAAGAAAAATTATCCTCTTATGTCTTGTTTTGTGTTTTCTCTTAGGCTCGGACTTGTGCTGTATTGGCATCCCAGACTCCTATTAGAAACATCTGTTTGAGGTTTGGTGGTTTTGGTTTTTTCCTTCTCATTTTTCTCCCTTTTGCTTTTGACTCTTTCCCCCCTCTAAGTTTCCCCTAGTGATATTTTCTCAGTTTTTGTCTTCTCTTTTGTCTTTTCTTTCCTGTCTCTCCAGGCATCTTTAGCTGCGTCTGTCTGCACAGTGCCCTATCTTGCAGAGTTAGTAGATTCTTCAGATGACCAGTGTTCTAGCTTTAGAAAAACCTGTTCTTTCCTTTTTTCTTATTCCCACCACCTTTTACTGTCTGCAAAACCAGCTTGAGAGTGGCAGAGAAGCTCTCTGTCCTTCCAGAGACACAATGCCACCTTACTTGGAAGTGGTTTTCCCTCACTTCTGCAGCTAATGGAATAATTTCTCTTCCTAGTTACTTTGATGTGTTTCTTCCTTAGTCTCCCAGTGAGTGAGACACCCATGTGTGGGTTATTGGCAGCCAGGCATTTTATCATACCCTCTCTCAAGTAATGGGTTTGATTTTCCTGTTCATTATGGTTGCTCAACACGTGGTAAAGTGCTGCTTTTAGGACTCTCTAGTCTCTCAAATTGGTGTAAAAGGGGTTTTGGCACAAGTAAGAATAAAGACCAGTACTGTCATTACCTGCTGTTCAAAATTACTCGTTACTTACTTTTCTTTGTGAAATTGGTGCTATCAGTGATATGAGAGAGGGAGGATGTTCTTGCCACTAAAAACACTGCACAGTGACTGGAGGGACCTCAGACTTATTAGTATTCTTGCCTATTAGGTAGTGCATAATGCCCATTAGGTAATACAGCTTGAGTCCAGTTTTGGTCTCCAAAACATGAAAAAACCTTGTATTTTTAAAGGTGCTGGAGGATTCATTTTCTTTAGGATTAATTATTGTTAGTACAACACAGATGGCCCCACCACTCTTGTCTTCACATAGAATTAAACCAAATGCCTCCTCACCTGCAATAATCACTTTTTGCAGATGCTCTCATTTTCTTCTCCTTGGCTATATTAATTTGTAGGATGTTCATGAGAAGGACTTCTGCATGGCCTGAGCTTTGTCTGTTTCAGAGCTGGATAAAACCACTTAGAAAAAGGTATGGTTCCATATTCTGAGTTTGTGTGGAGCACCATCTTGCTTTAAAATCAATTTCTACCTTATTTTTCAGTGGTTTCCCTTGAACAGGAGAAGAAAACTATGTATATCTTCTTGTAGTTATAAAAAATTTATCCTAATCTGTGCTTAAAAACAAATAGGTCATAAGATTTTCAAAAATCTGACATTTTATGTTCCTTCCATAGTTCCTTTTTGGTCAAAATTTTCCCTTTGAATGACTCTTGCATAAGTCATTTCCACAACATTGGCACTTGACCTCATACTTTTGTAATAACTGTTATAATTTACTTCAGTCATTTTCTTTGTTGATGGGATGACATGTGCCTCCATTAGATGACCTTTTAAGTACCCTTTTTTTTTTTTAAGGAAATAAAAACAAATTTCCAGTCTGAATAGGTTTTCTCTATATTTTAAAGTCTTCCTGCAAAAGTATCTGGTGCATCTTCTTGAAGGAGACAAGGAGCATGAGTGTGCAGATGCATGTGATCATGTCTTCTCAAAGTCACAGTTTTCAGTGGGTGTAAATATACCAAGGCACTGCATTGCACAGTGACAAAAATTGCCAACAGTTGTCTGCTAAACAGCCAGGTCTCAAAGTTTTACTCCACTTGCAGCCAATTCTGTCTTCATAGAGGATCTTCTGGAATTTGCAAAACACTGTGGAAGATACAGAAATACTTCAGTAGAGTAATTATGCATTCAGTAAATCTCATATTAATGGGGTATTATATAGAATTTTATATTGTCTTTATTTTTAATAAGATGCAGACTATTAACTTCAGATATCAGAATTCAGGAAGTCCATACTTTTTCAGTGTTTCTTCAGGCTGTCAGCAAACTTTGAAAGACTCACATACTGTTCAACTTTTCATTTTCACCTCAGAAACCATGAGCACTAAAACCATTGTTAGTAAAGATGAGACAGACTTCGAAACAATTCTGCAGAAGTGGAGAAATTGGACAGGAGTTTCTGCAGTGAGGGTGAATTTACACATATTTTTTACATATACACACACACAAAATATATAATAATTTGCTGCAAGAGTTCCCTGATTCATTTAAGGTTATGGTATGATGTAATGATTCCACCCTTTGTCCTTTATTGAAACATTAATACACATTTTGCACTGGGACATGAAAGCAATATTTTACCACCTTCCACCTCTGTCTTTTAATTTTGCTCTAATTCTTTCTACACTGTCATTCCATTGGCTTCTGTTTGCAAGTTCAATCTTTTATTTTGCCCTGTTTCAAATTTCAAATTACCTGCTCTTTTCCATTTGCCGTTGTGGCTACCTCATTATTCTGCTGCTTATCTTTCTCCTATGATCATCCCTTTCTTGGCAACAGTGGTGAAAGCCTTTCCATGGATTCAAATGATTAAAAAGGTAATAGAATTAGAGAAAGAAGCCTGAGGTCAAATAATAGTGCCGATGTGATTGTCTTCTTGGTCCTTCATGACTCACCTGTGCTGGACCTCCTTCTTCCTTTCACATATGCATACCAATGATAAATATTATGCTGTGCAGGTGGGGGCCACTGGTAGCATCCTAGGCCGCTGGCATTAGGGATAAAATTACCACTGATTTCTGTGTAAGTTGTAAAGGATGTAGTGCTTTCTATCTAGAAAGATAATACTAGTTCTCCCTTCCAATCTTCTGCTTTTGGCACCAAGACATTAACACACTTCATGCAAGCTGGGTCTCTTCCCTGCAAGAGCACAAGTTTGGCTGTGTGTCCACCACATTTCTCTGTGTATTAGCCTACTCCCATTTTCACTTAGAAGTGTCAATACTGTCATAAAGCTGATTACATTTGAAACAAAACTTTTCTTTTGGTGCCATAATGACTGATGTAAAGGCCATTTCCCATTGCTTAATGAATTACTGCAGCAGCCGTCAGCTTTTAGCACAGGTGGCCATTAGCTGCCAAGGAATACCTGACCCCAAGCCTATTATTTATTGGCTATAAGTGTTCAACCAGACAGTCATTACATTAAGTATGAAATACTGTAATTCCCTTTTTTATGTGTTGAAAAGTTAGCAGCTGAACCACTCATTGCCATGCATACCGCAGCCTGGTTGCAGGCGTGATGAGATGCATCCCGAGGCACTGACCATAGAAGGGACAGTCCTACCCTCTGCTGCCGGCCCTGTCCTGCTTGCTTGTGAGGCAGCGAGTACTAGAAAGGTGCTTCTCCATCCTGCTTTCAGAGGTTTTTGGTTCAAACGCTCTTTCAGGTGCAAATTGTCCTTTTCAAAGAGCATGCTGCTGCTCTGCAGCTGCCGCTTCAGACCATGAAAGTGCAAACAGAAGGCAAGTTCTCACATGTAGTCTTGACCCTGGGTGAAATGATTCTGTTTCAAACCACATTTGGGGTTGTTTAGAAAAAATCCAGAACACCCTCCACAACAAGAAATGTCACCAGTGAATTCAGGTAGATTCTGGCTCTTGTGGAGAGCAAGAGGATCCTTGCAATCAACTATTGTCTTGACAGTTTCAGGCTTTTGTATTTCCTGCTCTTTAAAGTAGGCTAGTTTCCTTCAAAGGGATAACTTTCAAGGGTAAGTTCCCCTTGAAACTGTATAGCAAAGATGGTCCTTGTCCTGACTGAGCCCAATTCCCATGCACCATTTCAATATTCCTGTCTAGGCAAGAGGGCTCTTCAGAGGAGAGGTTGAAAGAATCAGGCTGCCTGCACTGGGATGTGCACAGAGCTTGCCCTGTGCACAGCCAATAGCTTGGACACAGGTGAAGGCCCAGAATGGCACACTGGTAAGAGTGAAGTATTTCATATATTTTCTGCACATATAACAGCTCAGCAGGAACCAAAAGCTTTTTTAAGCAGTTCAAGTAGTCTACAACTGAAGTTTGCAGTAAAATGAAACCTACTGCATCACCTAAATGTGTGTCCATTACACAATATCAGGGTTCTTATTAACGGCCCTGTCAACAAAGCCTCAATGATACACATTTGGAAATGTATTACAGTCCAGTGTATAAAATCTTATGATTATGCAGACTTCTGATTAAATGTTATATTATAGTAAATATTTATGAACTTTCTTTCCCTGATTAATAACACAGATGTTTTACTTGCACATAGCTAAAGCAAAAAACCCAGCCCCTTTCAATTTCTCCTTAAAGTTTATAAAGTTTCTGACATTTTCTCCAGATCAGAGAAACTGCATGCAAATACATGTTCTGCCATTCAGTCAGTAAGGCAAAAGCTAAAATCAATTCATTCCCTGGAATAATTGCTCAGCAAACAGGATGCATGTAATCCATTTTCATTATTAATACCTCGGTTAAGATTCAGGTACTGTATTTTACTTCTTATAATGAGCACAGTTTTACAATGGATGTGTGGAGTTTGCAGTACATAACACCACTGACAGCTGCAGATTTCCTGTCATGTGCACCAGAGCTGGATTAAATATAAGTACACTTCTCTGGGCAGTAACAGAGTGAAGAGAGATAGATTTGCAACATATGCCTACTTTACTGCATATGTGCACACCTCATTTTCCCTGTTAATTCATTGCATGGACATATTTTTTACCATTTTATTTATCCATGAAGCTATGTTCTTGCTGTTATATTGCGTATCAGTTAGGCACAGAAAGATTATTAATCTGAGAGATCTACTGTGGTGACTGTTCTTGTGTGTCACGTGTACCTTATACAATGTGGGGTGAAGACGCTAGATTATGCACTTCACCGCCTAATTTGTTTGCACCATAGGGATAGAAGATTTTAATTTCTGTAATAGCACTGACTTGGCCGATTCATGGATTAATGATTTTCTTTGGTGCCACCTGTATACTGAGAAGAGCAAACAGAGAGGTGAGGTCATTAAAATAAATCTCTCCACCTACTGCCTAGTTTACATCCAGGTTTTTATGCATTGCTGGAAAATATTCCCTGTTTCAAACAAAGATAATTCCTAATTGCCACACTCCTCATGAGGATGCTTTTGCAGCTGGTTAAGAACTGTTTTAACAACTATTTTTTTAATTATGCTTTTAAATTACAGACCTACCATCATCCATGAGTCATCCTCCTCACTGACCGTTTGAGCCTGGCTTTACAGTACTGGTGCCTGTTTCATTTGGGTGAAACAGCAGCACTGTGTTTGTGCATGAGGACACCTTGGGGAGGGAGCACGAAAGAAGCCTCTGGAGCTTCTGTGGTACAGGCCTCCACCCTCACACTGGTGCTTGCTGCTCATGTGTTGTTCAACAGCATGCTCTGTCAGCAGCATGCAGGCTGAAGGGACATGCACGCCCTGCTGCCTTCCTTGTCCCAGGAGCAGGAGGCGCCTTATTTAGTGCGTCGGTGGGAGGGTTCACTGCAGAGATTGCTGTGCCTCTGAGGATGTTCAGATGGCCATTTTTTTCACATGCACAAAACTGTGGGTGGAAAAGCAAAGTGAGGGGGACAAACAAAATTCCATTGCCAGCCACCACAAGGGTGGGAGTGGTAAATCTTCTCAAGATGAAGGAATTAACTTTTCCATACTTTGTTTCATGTCTTCTTGTCATTTCTGGGGGAGGTTTGCTATCTCTCAGACCTCCAAGGCTCATTCTTGCATCTATCCTAATGAAAGCTGTTAGGTTGCATGTGTAAATATCTAATGGCTACCACCTAAATACAGGAAGGCATGAAGATGAAGCATGAGGCTGATGTTTGTGCCCGAGATATTTCTCCCCCTTAGCTTGGATGCTGGGTTTCATGTCACATTCTCATGTTTCGCTGCAGCGTATGCAGCAAATCTCTGTATTTCCCTTTTCACAAATGGACCTCTTGCTGTAACAAAAAATTTGCACAAAACCAGAAGCACGTTTATGGATCTCTGTTTGCTTAAGATACATGTAACTCTAGTAGCATGTAACTATTCAGGATAAAAAAAAAAACAAAACAACAACCAAACAACAAAACACACATATAAAAACCAACCAAATAAAACCCCAACACCACCACCAAAACCCAAACAACCACTGAATGATCACAAGATTATTGTTCTCTCACTGTAGGGAAATCTGTTCAGTCTCCCATAACAGACTATTCAGTAACTAAATGCCCTGGTCCAGTCACTGTGAAGGAGCGGACTGTGCACAGCCAGAAATAGCAGTGGGAAAGAATGCACATCAGGGAGCACATTCCTCCCCCCATTCTGGATGTGCTGAAGAAACAGAAGGGAAAATCTCCTTCAAACTGGAACCACGTGACCCACAGCAAATCTTCAGTCAGGAAGGGGCTACTAGCAGTATCTGGTATTGGAGCCCAGGTTCTAATCTATGCCAGGCTTTTATTAGGATTTACTCACCAACAAGACATATAGTAGGACTATAATATCAAGAAGACAGTGAATTTAGTGTCTCATACAGAAAATGCTCTAATTTTAAAGTACTAGGTTTGACAGTGGGTACAGTGCAGATCCCAAAAAGACACTCAAACACCATCTGCCCTGTGGAGGGTGCAGCCTGTCCTTGCTACCACCCAGAGAGAGGAGAAAGAACAGACTGCAGATGAGAGGCAGCTTTTGCAAAGGACAGAGAGACATCCTCTCCTGCACTCAAGCTTGTGGTCACAGGCACAAGATCAAAAGGCAGTATGGTCCTTAATATGGGAAGAAAAGTGTGTAATTCATGGTGAAGTTTATGCAACAAAAGGCTCTTTTCCCTAGCAGCAATCAATGCTGGTCTTCCCTCTCCTCTTTCTGTCAAGATATTTTTTTTAAGAAACCCATTCGGGACTCAGAAGAAGCAAAACAAGATGGGGTTTCCCTCCCATAGCCCCCCACCCCACCAGAATGATTTTATCACTAATGGCCAACCTAAATAACATAGAGTGTAGCTTAAACAATATTTTGCATGCAAATGCGAAGATGGTGTTACCACAGGAATGAAGTCTGTTGAGGTATGGGGTGAAGGAGAAGCTGGCTGCTCTCTTCTGAACAGACATGAGTGGTGCAGCAAGAGGTTCACAGATTCAGGGAGGGCGGGAGGAGTATCTCTCCTGCTTTTGCCAAACTCTTAGTTTTGACTTCACTGCCCAGTAGGAGACGTTTTTGATTCAGGAAGCCAACAGGGAGTTAGCCTGTTAGTACCCAGACAGTCAAGCGGTTCAAACCAGCCTTGTACCTTTTCTATGAAAGCACAAACATCTGCATACTCTCCATCTGGCATAAGGTCTCTATTTACCAGCGCTCTTCAGCTTCAGAGAAGCAGTAAAAGGCTCCTTGCCCATACAAAGACCAGAGCTTCATGGGAAAAAAAATTTAGCTTGCTGCCTGCTGCATTGCCTTGGCCCTTTCGATTCAGACTGCTGAAAACAGTCAACAGCTTGTTTCCATGGAATTTGTACTATGCCCCGAAGTCACATCATAATCATCTAGCCAGCACTGCTGGTACATTCATATCCCTGTGCTGGAGGCAAGAGCATCCAAATGCACTAATGTACTACACAGCACCGATCACCATTTCCCAGCAGTGTGCAGCTGACACGAGTGATAGAGGTATTCTGTCCTGACACCTCTCACATTCCCACAAGAGCATCACAGCATGCTGTTAGAAGAGCTCACTTGTCAACTGGCAGCCATCCATGCTAAATAACTGGGTGCAGCCCTATAAAAGACTTTTATCATATGCTTCTCTGCCTATGTTTGAAATCCCCCATCTTATTTTTATTGCCAATTGTTAATAACCCTTCACTGGTTGCTGAAAGCAGCAAACACACTTGTCCAGCTGTGTTTGTGAGTGAAACACAAGGATATCAATTTGATACAAGTATTGTTCTCATCTTGGCTGTCCATGATTTGTGCATCGTGATCTAAGTTGCTTCAACCCTTCATACCTTCTGTCTCTCCTGCTGCTCCATGTCAATATTGTCTGTTTACTCTGCAGAAAGCACACAGGCTTTGTTTGCACAACAGTGAGTACAACAGGGCCCCAAATTTGGCTGGGCCTTTTGCTGGAGAGAATTCCTCCTGCAGATAAGACTTGAATTTTAGCATTATTCTGAACTCAGGCTGAAAGATGCAGACACCCATTCAGGCTAAAATTCAAAGGCAACAAGTAGCAAGGTGACAGATATCTGCTTCTGCCTTTTGGTATGTAAGCAAAGGAATTAACAGGCTGTAACCACTGGCATATAGAGCCTGGAACAGATTCTGAAATTGACAGGCACTGATGTTTGTGTCAGCTGAAAAAGAAAGCAGCAGCAAAAAATGTAGAACAGAGCAGTAATACTTGAGAAAGTCTCCCGTTGAAAACAAGGAAATCTCAAATACTGGCAGAACACAACATCAGTTGAACTTTCCAAAGAGCAGAAGGACCAATTTTAAAGTGCTCAGCATGCCCAGTCAAGGCCAGGTTTTCAATTTAGCTCAGTTCCCATGGAGGCAGCTAAAAAAGAGCCAGATTTTTTAAATCCCTCAGTATCCAGCTGTTTCCATTGCAATAATTCTAGCCCAGTTTTTAAACAGAGCTCAGAACCACCCAACAGGCTGTGTCATTTCAAAAGCTTGCCCTAAGTGACTTCACACCTGGGGTCATTGCTTCACTGGCTACCTGTCAGATGCTCAGGTCACCTTTGTTTCTGTCTTCTCTCTCCCTTTCTGAGCCCTGATGTGGTCTGAATAACATAAACTATCAAAAAGCTGTTCAGCGTACATGTAGAGAGGAAATATCAAGAGATGTACCGCATAGGCTGTGGCACGGTAAGCTTCACAGCTCCACCAATTTACTACGAGCTTTTGAGCTGCAAGAACCAGCATTATGCTTTGACCTGCCAATCATGCTGACTCATGCCAAATTATGTCATCTTTCAAATGTCTGCATTTGGAGGTCTCAACCTATTTTCACATGCAGATGAAGCCATGAGTTTCTTTCTCCTGAAGCCTGCAGGGAAGATGAAAAGACAGCAGACACCATAATTGCAGAAAGGCTGTGTGTCAGGTGATGCAAAACATTATCTGGATATCAACACATTTGTAGAAACAGCAGTTGTCCTTCATCAGCATGTCAGTGTAAAGCTTTTCAAGGGCTGAAGTAACCCTTTGTTAGGAGAAGCCAGCATGGGAGTCCTAAGCCACACACAAGCTCCTGTACCCTCTCCCCAACTTTCTGGGAGCTTGTAGGAAGAGCTTGATAGACAGCCAATACGGATGGGAGGGGTAACATCTTTGGCACTAGTGCTTACTGTCTTGCACGGTTCTTGTGTAAACGGAGATGTGCAATTCAGTGTAGGGGATGAAGCACAGAAATTCTCAGAGGTGGTCTACCAGAAGAAAAGAAAAATAAGAGTTGCTCTTGCTTGTGCTGTTTTCATTGGGGTTTTTTTTTGAGGGAGGTGTTTTGTTTTTCTTTTATGTGATGATCCAGGAGACACACAGCGAAGGCCAGAAAACAGAGCTGATCAAAAGGCAGCCCACTGCACAGCCAGCCTCAGGCTGCACACACCGAGGCATGGTTAGCTGAAGACACTTTTCTGCTTTCAAAACTAGTTTGAAATGTCTGTTGCTCAAACCAAACTCCCTAAACAAGAGAGGGCTTAAAATGCAGGTGAATTTCAGAGTCTTTAAAAAAAGATGCAGTTGTTCATTTCCCTGTTGGAGAGGGATGCATCTCCCCATTTGAAGCTTCCTCCTCTGTCATTCCTTCCTCTCATTTCCTCGAGCCCCCTTGCTGTGTGACCATGTGACACGCAGCCGTTCAGTGAGAACTGAGAGAGATATTGGCAGTTTGGGAGCTGTTGTTCCTGCTTATGTATGCAAAGAACATAATTGCTAAGTGCATCATCTGTTGTAATTTACACATACACACAGCATAGATCAGGGCAGTCTTCACATAAGGATTCAGTGCCTTATTTTCTTCTCTGCTTTTCTGGGCAGGAAAATATTACGTTTCCTAGACCTCATTATGCTATGTGCTGCACAAATGCCCTAGAAGGTGATCTCCACCCCACATAGTTTACACACTCAATACAGCTGCAAAGAACCAGGGCGAGAGACAGTATTTCTCTAGCTCTGCCACTTCACACACAGGCAGTGCAACTTTTCAAAATGACTTGACTAAAATCATTTATGGTGGTCTGCAGCAGGTGTGAGAGGTCTGCAGTACAAAATCCAGCATTACAAAATCACTCAGCATTCACAGACTCACGAAAGCAAGAGCTGTGCTGTTCCCAAATGTTATCCTAGCAGGGGGGAACCAAAGAGCAAGCGGTGAGTACTGGCCTGCAAGATAAAAATAGCAGCTCTGTAATACTAAGAGGACAAAAGTCTTGAAAAATCAAGAGAGGATGTGTGAGGGGATTTTTGGTTGGCTTCCCTGTCAATTGTTTTGACTGTCAGTGTCACAGCAATTTGACTTCTTGTGATCTTCTGCAGCAGAAGCCAACCCAAGATGCTCTTCCCCTTTAAAGCCTTCAGATGCAGGTCAGACAGAGCCCCTACCTGAAAGTGGAGATTGCACAGCCATATCAGAGACCTCAGAAACCAGCACTGTGCTCCATGATGATGGGAAAAAGGGGTGGTCATTCCTTTGCCCATCTCTTAAGTAAATCTGCAGCTCCCAATGCACCTTGAATCCCTTCACCAGGTTGCACCTTTTGCACAGGATCTCCCAGTTACCCTTTATGACCTTCAGCAATAGACCCTCGCCGTCCAAAGACTCTTTTGAGTCTGTGGCAGATCCCACAGGTATTTGTTAGGAACATTTACCCATTGACCTCTGACTGAGCTGTCTCAGGGTTCCCTCCCAACCTGGCTCTTCTGCTTGGCGAAGCAGAAAGCTGCGCTCTTGGGCACTGCTCTGTGTACAGCACCACCAGAAGTGAGGGACCTGCGAGCTGTCATTGAGCACTGGGTATTTTCCACACGTGCTTTCAGGTGATGCTTTGCATGTTCATGCAAAGTGCTTGATTTGCCCCAGCTATGCCATGGGGATGAGGCCTCCAGGCAGAGCCACAGCCACTAGAGGGCATTTGAAGGACGCCATATCAATGGGTAGCATGTGGCTAGCCCTGCACGAGTCACACCTGTCTGTGTGACCCACTGTGTAGAGCTATAGCATGACAAACATTCTCCCACGGCCATTCTCATTCTGTCCTTCTGCAGTTTTCCCTGAGTGTTCTGGGTTAGTGGTTTGCCACAGACATGGCATAGGTTGTTCTCATGGCACATCTGGATCTGCTGCTGCAGATGGGCAAATGGGCAGTAGCTGAGGTGGAGCAATGCTGCTGAATAGACCACTGAATAACAACACCTTTTTTGATCACACCCTTCAAAATAACTATGGACATAAATATTAGTAGACATAGCTTTGTTCTTCAGTTTTAATCAGCTGCCTGTGACCTCCTCATTTAGTTTTCCTTGACATTAAGTCAGAAGCCCATGATGATTTTCATAACTTTTCCCATCTTCTCTCTCTCAATGGAGACATTTGTTCTGAAAGGGCAATCTAGCTAAAGCATACACCTACACTCTCTATACCAACCTCTTACAAGTCCCTTTTGATAGATGAAGGAATTTAACATGGCCTCCTTTATTCTAGATGAAAGCCATGACCCTCATGATACAAAATATTTGCAGAAACTTCACCACCATGTAACTGTCTGCCATCCTAAAAGAATGTATGACACAAACTATATGAATCCTTTCAGTCCAGCTTAAACAGTTCCCCCAGTGATCCTCTGGACTGCTTTTGTTCCTCTTGTGTTTTTTTGGAGACCAACAGTACAGAAGTAGCAATAGGGCACTTGCACAGTGGGTTTCTGTGCAGATGAGTCGCCATGTGAGAAGTTTGCATTAGGGAGTTTCAGGTTGGTATGGCTGGCAGCCACTCTGTGTTGGAGAAAAGGGAAGAGCAGGATGAGGGTGAGCATCCACAAGCAGTGGGCCAAGAAATACCAGAGTGAGAATACCTGGCTTACAACTTGTCTGTTGTCAGGCTTTTTTGGAGTGTGAGAATGACCAGGTGTCATCTCAGTTATGTCTGGATTGAATTTCCCAGCAAAACTTCAGATTCTCAGGAGTGTCCTTCTGAAGAGGAGTGGGGGCCTTGCAGGTTGGTGCTTTCCGTAGACAAATTTCCAGAGACAGGACACCAAACCAGCATCAAGACAGGTCAGACTATTAAAAAAACAAACAGAAAACAACATATATACCCCTCAGACTCCCTCAAGTGCTGGGTCAGTTGGACTTGCAGTGGGAATTGGGAGCCCTATGGGCACAAATCCAGAGTGAGACCCAACCACTATGCCTGGTGCAGCAGCACAACACTGTGACTTATCACTGTGTGCCAGCATGCAGCTGGTGTGGTGTGGGAGTGCTAGGTTGGCTTTAGCTCAGGACACACACACCTGTGTGTCCAAGACCTGTCTGCTCTTGGGAGCCATCCTGCTGGGCACATGTGATGTTGTAATGGTGCACTTGGGCTTCTTATAGTGATTGCTGCACCACCCTTCTTCAGGTTGTCAGGAGTTTGGTTTAAGCACATCAAGCTTCATGGTCAAGAGAGGCACTTTTATAGAAATTGACTTCTCAAGTCTCAACAACACCTCAGGAGTCAGTATTTTTTTTTTACGTCATTTTTATGCCAGATTATTTTTATGTCAGAGGTAGGGACAAGAGATGTTTCCTAAACTTTCTGCATGACTCTGAGTCCAGCATCCAGCTTTTTATGTAACAAATCAGCTTTTACAGGCATGGAGCTACCTGTCGCCACTCATGGATTAAGACTGGGTAAACCACAAAATGAGCTAATTGGTGTATTTTTCACTTAAGAAGAGATTTAAAAACCACTTGTGATGGGAAGTGTGAGTGATACATTCTGCCTGGGGGAAAAGAAGTGATCTCTCCAGCAGGCTTCCCCTGGGCTCTGAAAGCAACTCAGGTTGATGCTTTCTTGATTTAGACAGTTGGGGATTTGAGAGGGCTGGTTAGAGGTGGGAGCAATGGGGTAAATTCTCTCCTTGCTTTCTCTTCTGTTACATGACAGTCACACAGCAGCTGCTTAACAGGCTTCCTCAAAGTCATTACGGCAAATGCAGATTACACATCACACACAACAGGCAGTTCCTGCAAATCTTGACAGGTCCATCCCTTTAAGATATACTAGTTTCAGGAAGGCCAAGGATGCTATTGCTGATCAGAAAGATATAGCTTCCCCCCAACACCTGTCCCTGCAGTGTGAGGTGCAGCTTGGAAGGAGGACTGAACTAAATAAAGTATTTCTTTCATAGAGCAAACAGAGGGCACTGGAGTTACATGGTTAAAACTCCCTACTGCTGCTGGTTTCAGGGTAGCTATGTCAGTTTAGGCTGCTATGGTGACACACAGGTGGTAGAAGAATAGTGTGGTACCATAATCCTGCCTATCACAAGAACCTGGTATTCCCCTTGGACTGCTATGCAAATTCTCGACTGGAAGATACCTTTGGAAGTCATCTGGTCCAGATCCTGCTCAGAGCAGGTCTATTGCAAAGATACTCCAGTTGGAAAGAATGAGTTGGCTAAGGTGGCAGTTTGTACACATCAGGTCTCAGCCACCAAAAGAGGATGTGAGCCTCACAAATCAGGATCCATCAGTTACTTTACAAGTAGTCAAGGCAGCACAGGTACTAGAATTTTAAGGTGAGTTGAAATTAAGTGTGAGAACTCTAAGATACTGCCTTTGTGGAATCTTATTGGCTTCTGGCATGTGAGTCTTGCGATGTGATGGGGACACATGGCTGCCATGTCCTAGTGAGGTCAGCAAGAAAAGGATAAGTTTGCAGTATCAGAGAGGAATGGGACAAAGGCAGAAATACATTTCCAGTGTAGCCACAAAAGAATTCTGTATTTGAAGGGGGTCTTTGCTCTCCTGTATCAGTAGAAGTGTGGTAAGTGCTGGGATACAGAACCTTCAGAAAAAAACAGTGGAAGATTCAGTTCTTCAGGAAAGGACTTTATACATCAAATTCTGGTGTTCTGCAGAAATTAAGTTATCACTATTGTAGTGCAGCTATGGAAAAGTGAAGATACCAAATGTACAGAAGTCATAATCTCTACGTAGGATTATATCAGGATTACATCAGGAGGAAGAAGGGCTACAGGTGAACATTGGTCGGACAGTAAATACAAAATGAGTATACTGTACACTGACTTTTGAATAAATAAATACGAACTTGAGTAATTTCTTAGGTTACCCAAAGTATCTTTCTGACTTGTGTTTGCAGAGGGGGCTGTTCTCCTTAGCATATAAAACACAGCTCAGACATCACATTACAGTATTTGTCAGTATTTTCTAAAACTAGTTGAGATGTGTGTATGTGAAGGCATCACAATTAAAAAGGTTTAAGCAAAAATGAACATTCTTACAATTTTTAATTTTTTTTCTCTGGTGTTAACATTTGCTGTCATTAGATGATAATGAGTTCTACTATGAAGCCTTTGAGAATCCAAGTGTAACAAGTAGTCATGAACTTTGTGATCTTCCTGGTAGAAACTTAGAGACGTGTTTGGAGGTGTTTATGTTTACTGGCAAAATACCTTGATGTATTAGCTACTTGTAGATTTTAAAACATTTTCTAAGCAGTTTTTTCTATTTTATATAGGGCTAATGCTGCATCAAAATCCTTAGCCTTCTCCTCAGTGCCCTCATTCAGCCTACTGGAAGAAAGGTCTGTTCTCTCCTTTTTGTGCAGCCAAGGGCCTCTCGGGAGACACATCTTGGTGGTTGAGGAGAGTGTCCCAAGAAAGCACACAAAAGCCCAAGGTGTAGAGCAACTTCTGACCTTGGTGGGCTTCCTTTCACTCCTGTCCTAATCCCACCTCCTACACTAGTATTTGAAAAGGTAAGCAACTTAATGTAGGGATTTTTATGTCTCTCAAAATGAGACTTAATTATAGAAAATAACATTTTTGGCTGGGTAATGGGACGAGGTCTCAATTACACTTTGGCCACCACATTTTTTCAATGTTGTAATCACAAAGATCTTTCTGGGAAGAGTAAATTGCAGGAAAAGTAGCTTACTCAGAAGAGCACTGTTTTTCTGTACATCATCCATAGAAAAAACTAATAGCTAATAATGGAATTAAGCTAATTTCTAGCGCAACTGGATGAGGCAAATATTTGTCTTCTGCTGAACACCTTCCATTGCAGTCTGCAAACACAAGCTCCTAGAATGACCTCCGCACTTCTTTAGCTTTTATTCAAAGTCACTGAGATGTTTATGATTCAGTTTCCTCCCCCATCTCAGCAATAAATACCTACACAGCAAAGGCCCATAAATCTGCCATTCAGGCAGCAATAACAACAACATGCCAATCCAATAAATGACTCCCTCACATTGTTTTTATTATACAAAGAGAGCTTTTTTTGTGCTCCATCCAAGAACACCATCCTACAGGGTTTACTTCATAACAAACCAGGGAGGTCCATCAGAGATGGGCAGCAGATCAGAGGAAAGATAGTGTCATGTGCACTAAAGTAGGGTGAAAAAGATTAGAAGGCGTAATTATTTATGAGCATTTTCTTAAATCTTGAATCACCCAATGATTCTGCCACATTCACTTTTCTATATAGCTTACCTTTTTTTGGAAGAGGTGTTTCATAGCTGTATTCATGAATATCTGGATATTTAAGCAGTGCTGTGCATGGTTTGCTATTCTTCCTGCTTTCTGAGTAAGAAAACAAATTACTCACCTACACTTTTTACTGCTGACCTACTACTAAGGGATGATCAGCCTACAGACAGTTGAAGCAAACCGTTTGCAGGCAAATCATGAACTCATACATGTCTACAAAGTGTGTTTCAAACTCTTATGAGCAAACCAATCTGTCAGAATGTAAGGCATTTGCAAACAGAAGAAAAGACTGCTTTCACTCAGTAGTTTGCTCATCACAATTTGTCAAGCACTGAGATGTGTGATAAAGCAGAGAGGAAAACGATCTTGTAATGCCTTTATCTAGCTGCAGAAGCAGTAATATTGCTCCGATTTATAAATGCAGCAGAAAGATGGGGTTAAAAAATAATCATGTTCCACTACTGCTACTTTGCTTTTGAGAGCTAGGGTAGATGTGATCTATCAGCATTTTTGTTTCCCTATAAAGATAGATAGATTTTCAAAATTGCTTTACCACTTAGGAATAAAGACAAAACACTCGCAGACAATAAAAAAATAATAATTAAAAAAGGCCCAGAAATCAAAAGCTTCAGTCAGATTGGCTCACAGGTTTAAGTCCTTAAGGACTTGACTGTCTTCCATATCTATGGGCTCAGCCTGTGGCACATCCTTCAGAAAAAAAGCCAGGTTTCATTGTGGCAAAAAGTTTATATAAATAGTTTTTCACCTGCCTCAGGAAAAGGAGGAGGAGGAGGAGGAAACAACCAGGATGATTGTATCCTTTTGTTGGACTTCTCTGCATAGATGGCTAGATTTAAAAAAAAACCAAGGCACTTGCTTTAGTAGATGTGGTTTAAACCTGATGCCAGGAAGAAAATGAAAGTGGTGGGACTGAGAATCAGAGAGGAGGCCACAGCCACTCTGCTTTGATGGAAAGATGCTGAAAGACAATAAAGGAGGAAGGATGAGCAGAGAAGGGAGATGTGATTCTCAGGACAAGAGGGAATGGTAGCAGTCTTAAAACCAAGACAAACAGAATTCAACCTTTTCTGCAGAGAGCATAATGTTAAAGGAACAATCAGCCAAGGAAGCTGAAATCAGGAGATCCTGAAACAGGGTGCAGTGTTAGAACAAAAAAGAGAGTGGAAGATGAGGGCAAAAGTCTCAAAAACAAGGAAAGCCAAAGTGCTGCAGCAAGACAGAAGGCAAAGGTCAGTGCTGCCTCTGTTCTTCTATATGGTGGCAGTGAGGGCTCAACATAGGTGTCCATCTGCACAAGGAGAAGGGCATAGCAGTGCAGAGTGTGACTGCACTGCAGCTCACTAAAAAAAGCAGTTTCCACAAGAAAGAGAGAAAGATGCACACTAGAGCAGTTTAACACCAGCTGTGCTTATTATTTTTTTAATGGGGCTTTTCCTTGAGTTGTACAAACAAACCTAATTTTGAATAGGATATTGTCCTTTCACTGCTTTCCCCTGCAGCTGATGCTCTGTCAGTATCTCCTACCCTAAAACACAGACTGCATTGTAGTGAAGCTGCAGTGCACTGTCAGGGACAGCAGCAAGAACTTCACTTTGATACTGTGCTGCTGCCTACAACAGCAGGAAAAAAAGCCCTTCAAAAAGAGATTGTCTGGCTGCTCCTTATTAAGGCGTTTAGCACATTTTGTCAAGAAATGGTGCAAAATCACAAAGTAACCCATTGGGCAAAGCACAAGGCCCAAGGAACAATGGGAAGCCAGAGGTGACTGCTTTTTCCCAGCTTCAGAGCATTCTGTTGATTATAGCATTCTAATAGCAGTGTTTCACAGGCAGCTGTTCCTCCGTAATGCTGTGTGGGGACAAGGGAAAATTAAGGGATGCCGAGTTGTTGCCTGACTCCCCCTCCAGCAGGACCCAGCCCTGGAGAGAGGTGATGCTGCCCAAGGCAGAATGAGGATCATCTCTATTTTCCTTATTGTGGGCTGAGAGGTCAGTTCTAAGAAAAACAAAAAATGACAGCTTTTAAAAAGGCAGCATCCCAGCTCTTTGAAAATATCCCAACAAAGACAAAGTAACAGCTTGCTCCTGTCTCTTTAGCCTCTACCTATTACAAACTCCAGCACCCTGCTGTGACACAGGACATAGAAAACTATTTCTGCAGGCGTGATTTAAGAGATATCTGTGGAAAGATTATCTAAGGTGTCTATCTCAGGTACTTAGAAAACCTTAAGACATCTTTATGACAGAGAGCTGAAGTTACCCACCATGCCAGGAATACAATTCTATTACACATCTATTGCAGAAATAGAGCCAAAACCCACAGCAAACTCTGCATTCATTTTTTGCTTTCTTTAAC
Organism: Falco peregrinus; assembly: GCF_023634155.1. Lineage (NCBI taxonomy): Eukaryota > Metazoa > Chordata > Aves > Falconiformes > Falconidae > Falco > Falco peregrinus. The sequence goes on from NC_073739.1 coordinate 56,115,438, forward strand.
TGCAGAAGACTGGGGAGTCCAGTAACCCTGACAATGTGCTAGCCTTAAGAAATTGTATTCAGCATGCTGTGTGTTTATTCCCCACAGCCTTGCACTACGATGGAGGTCAGGACAGAGGTCCCTTCAAGCCTAATGGTGGAACTGTATGCATCAAGGACGATACTGAAAATGTGACTTGAAACAAGAGTGAAATACGGTATCTTTAGAGCAGTGTTATTTCACAGCAATGTCGCCTTGCTTAACTGCCTTTGCCAAATAGCCAGCCTACCATGCAACAGGAGAAGCTGGGTGGGTCTAGCATAGGACAAGCGTGGATATGCCCTCTGAGGCTACACCGGCAGTTCAGGCTGCAGGAGCAGAACACTGCAGGCAGAGGAGGTGACAGCAGCCTAGGTCAAGTATGCAGCCTGCCTCATGTCAGGTGAATTTTGTGGAGACCCCTGGGCTCTTTCTGGAGCCATTAGTCAGCAGCCCAGGAATGCGCTTTTTCAGGAAATGCGTAAAAGCATTGTGTACATGTTCACCAAGGACCTTGAAACGAGGACATAAATTCTGTGCCATTTGTTTAGCTGCTTGTCGTAGACCAAGGTAGGCAAGAAGTTTTTCAGATAGTTGTGATGATCCTCAACGTTCCTTTACTGAAACTTGGGTAAAATCCTACTGTCTTAACACCCCTTTTTTTACATGGCCTTTCCACAGGCAGATTTCCAAACAGTAAACAAAAAGGGCTTCAGGATCTGACTCAGGGAATTTATTTTCTCCCATAACAACAGAGAAGGAGAAGTTTCTTAATGCTTTAAGAAACTGAAAAAGATTTGTAAAGCACGTCCACAAATGTTTCTCTGCAACCCTTATTTCCTGGCCACAGTCGGCCTGTCACATTTCCAGTGGTTGGTTGTTCGGCTTAGGGAAACAAAACGGCTCAGTCCCTCTGCTGAACTTCGCTCCGTTTGTATCATAACAGGTCATATAATCCTAACCACAGTGTCACTGTGTCCTTGTTAAACAGGAGAATGCTTGATGCGTAAATCTTCCTGTGCTTAATTTTACATGCCACATTATTTCTAGAACATTTAGAAATGCTGCACTTAGCCAGCATTTATCCTCACTGCCTTGGCAGTTTCAGTTTCAGCGACTTGCTTCAAGATATGGCACCAAGTTTTCATTGTCAGCAATGCCCACAGTGTCTGTGTGATAACAAAGCAGAACAGCTCAAGGTATAAACTCTCCCTCTGAGCAACATTCACCTTTCTGAACAGGACAGGCCTATAGATCAAGCTCTGCTTGGATCCCTGCACTGATCATAAGCCCTGTGACCAGACTCCAGCCCTCTTTTCCAGGGCTCTGCAATCACAGGGAAAGCTTAGGAGTACAACACTCACTCACTTACCCATCAGTCACACAGCCTGCTGTTTCCAAGCATGTCTTTCTCTCTGCCTTGACCTCACTTGGTATTTGCAGGCTCACAAAATGGTGCACCAAGAGAGGGAATCCTTATTGGACCTGCTTGCGACCACAGGCTGTGCTTCTAACACCAACTGGTGGCCAGTCCTACCTGTGTATTGAACTGGAGTTGGCTGCAGCAGGCAACAATAGGGTTGAACCCTGGTGAATTTTAGATTAGCTGCAAGACTAAAGGCATTCCTGTCCACTGCAAAGGTACAACCCTCCCCTCAGGCCAGGATAGGAAGCCTTCTACTCACCTTAGCTAACCTTGACAAATGCACATAGTCATGTATTGTATAAATTCCTGCTAGAGACAGGTTATTGACTTCAGTTCCTAAACCAAAATGATTCAGACAGAGCCACACTTTAAAGGAATTTAAAAAAAAATAATTAAAAATTGTTGTTTTCCACAAGCAGCAGAAACTTCTACATTAGCTGGAGGACATCACAGTATACAGAGAACAAGTGCTGGAAATCAACCCTCTTTTTCTTAGATATACTAATACAAAGCAGTAGCCCCATGGTTCCCCTAGAATTTGTGTTTTGTGTCATAGTATGAAACAATCCACTTATTACGAATTGTGCCTCTCATCTGTCAGTAGTTAAATTGCTTGTAACACAGTCTTGAACCACACGTCCAAGATCTGATGATTAAAAGTGCCCCCAAACCTGCTCAAGACAAAACAAACAATCTTTTCAGGGAAGAGAAAGCTTTACCAGCATGCGGTTGCCATGTGTAAACAAAATTCTCCTCTCAAAAATACTTAGTGACCATCATGACAGATTTACATTCTCAAATCGGCAATGAGGCTTGGTGAGGACATGTGAGTGTAAGGGAAAAGGAGTCAGGCAGATGCCTCACAGCTCTACTGTTTTGCTTCAAGTCATCAAGCAACTCTTCTCTCATCCTCATTTTCCTCCTTTTCCAAGATCAAGGTCATAATTCCCATTTTAGTTGCCACTGAAATGTTTCTCCTGTGGAGAACTCCAGTAAAAGGGTCATGCTTGAAAATGACCATTCCATTATTTGTGAATTGAAGGAGCTGGGGAATGTTTTGAGAAAGGACATCCCAAGGCTAAAATTAAGGAAGTGGTCCTTCTCCAAGCCTCTTCACCTGCTGATGAGCCTGATGCCTTTCCTGTGATTAAACTTGTGCACACAGCAATAGCAGTGTCTCTCCTCTCCATAACTGCTTCCATATGTACAATTGTGAGGGGTTACTACTCTAAAATCTGCAGCTGTCACCAACCTTTCCCTCAATATTCATCACACCAACATTTTTCCACCCAGTGGATCCATTGGCAGTGGGAGAGTCTTCGTGAGAACAAGTATTTGCATACCTGTCCTAAAATAGCCATTTCTGAATCTATCTCGGGAAAAGACACTAACTGGTAATTCCTCCCTTCTGTTAGCCAGTGCTGGAGACTTCCCATACAATGTCCCAGCACACATTTCCCAAAACAGTGTTTTGCATCTAACACGGCAGGCATTAAATCAAACTCCTGCTCTGAGCAGCTCTTGAGGAAAAGCTGTTACGGGCATCTGCTCTCAAGACTGAGGTGCACAAGTGCCTGCAGCATGGGTATCCCCACAACTATTAACCTCTGCTTCAGCCTGTTCTGGGATGGCTGTTCCGCTACCATACAAGTTACAGAGATATCAGCCAAGGGGACTGACATACCTGAGGTCTAGATCTTAGCAGTGATGACCACTTTTCTCCCTTTGAACTGAGGCTTTATTAGAAGTGTTGAGTAGTTTTATTTATGACAGTAAACACGGAAATGCCACACTCCTGCAGTCACAAAGAGAATATACTTCATAAAGAATGGGGCAGAGAAAAAGATAAATCTGTTATTTTTACCTGAAAGAAATCTGTGCGGGTCACCTTGGCAATGGTCTGGTACACTAACTGTGTAGAGTTGCTGGGATATTTTGTGCTTATGTTGTGTTCTTCAGTTTAACGTGAGCTAAGTGAAAATCCCATCACAAATTCCTTCATCTGCCTTACTGCTACAAAATTCTGACATTTCCTTTCTTTTTTCTTTCCTATCTACATTTTGTGATGTGTCAGCAGCCTTCAGCAATTTGCCCTTGCAATCCATTCCTTGAATATTTTCCAAAGATTGTACCTCTAAGAAATATTATTACAGTACCAAACCCACATGCCAGCTGGGTTCCTCACTATGCAGCATGCTGTGGAGGGGTAGAGCAGGGCTGTGCATGGCTCGGGCAGCTGGACTTTACCATGTCTCCCTTGTGCCTTCTGGCAGCCATCAGTGACCACACCACTGTTGGAGCCCTCAGGCTAGGTCAGGAGCTCCTTCACATGCCAAGGAGTTATAGCACTGAACTCCAGACTTTTATTTACAAGCTTTCCACACAATGTGACATAGATGATAAAGCTCGTTTTAAAGCCCTATTGAACACATGTGCTTGCTGTGTGTCCTCTCCCAGCTGAGGAAATGTGCATGAGGAAACATCCCACTGACTTCTTTTTGTGAGGATAAAATCAATGGCTAATGGGAATAGCAAGGTCTTGAAGATTTTTGGAACCGAAAAAAAGAGCAAAACAGTAAAAATTTACAAAGCAAACTCAAGTGAAAACAAATTAATTTTCCTTCATCCTTAATAAGCAACTGGATTTTTAAGTCTGCTATTTTTATAGCCACATAGATTTTTTAGATCTATAGGCTGAAAATTCAGGTAACACAGACAGAGAATATTAACTATTTTGTGTGTCACATTTGAGCTAATGACTGAGACATTTTCATTGTCAGAAAAGAGTTCAGTATGGAAATGTGCCTTCTGGGAATGCAAACAGCCCACAAAATATATTTGGCAATGGTAAACAAACAAAGATTTGCACAGGGTTAATTAAGAGCAGAAAAGACAAACCTGTGTGCAGAACTGATTTACAGTCAAATTCACCTGCCTTGAAAACCCAGATTAGATTGCATGTTGCTGGATTATCAAACTGGTGTTCCAGTGCCTTTGCTTACCAGAGAACAGTGTAAATTAGCTGATAACTGTGGAGTCAACCTTTTAAGGTGGAATTGGTTTAAACTTTAGCAGTGTCAATGGGGAGGGCAGGATGGAATCAGGGGAGTAGTGGTTTATTGCAAGAACTGGAAGCGTGTCTTGCTAAACACAAACATACACAACATAAGCCATATAAACTATTGAAGTAGAAGGTAGTGTCTACATTCATGGCAGTATGGCCTTTCCAAACAGTGCACAAATAGATAAAAAATACTATTGGAAGAATTTGCACTTGCAATGCAAAACTAAAGACAAAAGTGTATTTGAGGCATACATACGATGTTAGAAAATGTCACGTAGGATGTGGGGGGCACTGTAAACTTCTAAACAAACCCAACCCTGGTACTGCTAATGTCAAGAGCCCAATCACTAAAATCAGAGCTATAGCTCAAACTGTATTTTCTACAACTCAAAAAGCTTAAATCTCATCACAGAAACAGACTAGTTCAGTTCTTTATTCCTCCCTTGCATCAATCAGTCAAATCGGATTTCAACAAATTTCAGGAAACACAAAAAGATATGAAAGACTTTAAATGTGATTTGAGGATTTTTCTGTCTTCCTTATGATTAATTAAGCCTCAAAATGTGTAACAACCAGCAGATGTCTCTGCAGCCACCTGATCAGCAATACACACATGAGGAAAAGCAGGGAGGGAGAATCTGAGTGGGCATTTATCTTAAAGATTTACTTCTAGTAATGTCAAACCTGCACAGAAAATTGTGGAAGAGCAGTCAGAGACTGACAGCATTACAGCAGCACTCCATAGGAAGGAAACAGCCTCTTGGTTTTAGAAATAGTAACACGAATGCCTAGGAACTCTGCTATCAGATTGGTTGATCAAGAATAGTAAGTTTCTCCACTTGGTGTCTTTGCCCGTATTTTTCAAGCTGTTTTTGTAATTAAAAAGGGCAAGCCTGTCTCTGCCATCTTGGGATCTAGCCTGTGTCTGTGGTATGAGCTCCCACAGGTGGAAATGACTGTCACAAGCATCCCCCACTCTGCTCTAACACAAGGCATGCAGGTTCAGGCTTTCTTTTGCTGATGTATACACAGAAATATGTGAAAAACTAGTATTTACCCTAGCAAAACAAGACTCTCTGCTGTACATTGAATTCGCTCCATGAGGACAGGCTGAGCTGGAACATAAGCCAGATGTTAGTTCTGAGTCACACTATTTAATGTGCTGTGGTAAGGCACTTAAATGTTATGACTGTGAGAGCAATAGAAGAAGCTATCTGATAGCAAAGCACATATTTTCTGCCACGGTGAACGGATTTGTAAGCCCAGTGAGTTGCTGACTTGCAGCCTAGGGTCTCCTGGCAGTGTCATTTTTATTGAACCCTGCTGATATTCAAGAATGCCTGGAAAGTATATTTGAGTGGTGTTTGTGCCCTGTACAGCCTCTTGCCACAAGGGTATGCGTGGATGGTTGGCATCTGACTTGGGACAACTGAGGAAAACACCTTGGAGAGTGCAGCAGGAAGACAGAAACTCTTTGAAGTCATTTTTACTCTTCCTGAATCCTGGGCGGCCCAAACTTGCAATTGACTTCAATGCAGTGTGCTTATAGACTGCTGTACAAGGAGGACCTCTTCCCTTTCACAGATGACATCAAATGAACGTTGGAGATACAGAGACACTGTTTCATGTGTGTGTAGGTGTTGCATCTCTCCTATGCCACATCTGTGGGTGGTGGGGAGCACAGGTTGGGACTGCATGGTGAGAAAAGAGCCCCTGCTCTGCCTGCTGTACCCACTTCCCTGTCAGACCACATGCGAGGTACTGCCCTTGCTTTAGCAACTGAGTCTCTGGCAGTAACCTACATGCATATATACATGCCACCGTAGGGGAGGAAAATGTAAATCACTACTTAATGCAATTCTCAGAATATGTGTGTGCAGGGCCACAGTTCATCAACAGTGTTCTCCTGATCTTCTAATTATTAAAATTTAAGAACCCCATTTCATTCAGGCAATGGAATAGGAAAATCCTACTGGCCTTCTGGTCCTTGGCTGAAGTCACATAAAAAATGTGATCCTTTTTCTCTTCCCCTTCCAATGAGGTTGTGGGTTGTTCAGTTTGCAGGGAAAAAGGCCACATGGTGGTAGACATATTTATTATATGCCCTGTCTTTGTGTAGAAGGTCTTTCTTTCCCCCTGTCTTTAATTTCCATGAATTGTATTTTATTCTCTCCCTTTCTTTTAACTATGTAACAGAATTTGTATATATGTTTTACCGCTATTTTATGAAAAGTTTGCAGTTCACACCTGTGATATATGATAGATGATGCTGCCACAGGAAAAGTAGCTAGTGTTGTTACAGACCTTCATCTTAATTATGAAAATTCTTTATTTAAATGTAGGGCTAAGCATACAAAATACAGTACTAGACCACCTGTTAGTTTTCCATCTGGGTTCATTTGCAAAATACTCTGTTTCCTCCCTAAACACTATTTATAATCTTCCTTGGAAAACAAATATGACTAATCTCTGGCATACTAAAGATAGCTATTTGCATGCAGCTTTTAATAGAAGTGGCTATATGGTTCAAAGTAGTAACAAAATACATTTATTTTGTTTTGCATGCAGGTGTAAAAGCTCACATGGGGTCTAAACACACACTAGAAGAAATCTTCCTGTCACGCTACTTTTAACTGGCAAAAACTGAAAATCTTCAAGGTGTATGAATTCAAGGGAAATTTAAAAATTAGATGAGCAGTTAGCATTTTGAAGTATCTAATCAGGATTTTTATGTTGATTCTGAAGTGACTTGTGTTTCTGGCTTGCTCAGCCTGAAATGTCCCTAGCGGCCTGATTTCTGAAGATGAGCACTCAGGTCATTACAAAGCATCTTGAGCTGAATATCCCAAAATCAGCATGATGACTAGTCATTTGGACCAAATCCATGTGCCCCAGACCAGCAGAAGTGTGGATAATGGGTCTGACCATACCTTCAAGCAGCAGTCGCAAGGAGCCCACTGAAAGTCCCTGGCAGATGCATGTGTGGGACTGGTTCCACACCACCCTCCAAGACCTTTTGCTGGTCACTGTCAGTGTAATCCAGAGCATGGACAACGGGCTGCTGTGAGTTACATCCTGATTTTCTCTCTCCACTCAGCACTGCAGAGAGGTGAAGGCCTCATCCCCTGCTGACTGCTCCCTAATTACTCTTTTAGATCTTTGAGTCTGGTATCATGACATACCTTCGCAAGTCCTCCTTGCTCACCCTAACACATCATCTTTAGAAAAACTCCATTTGACAGTTTCTAGACTGGAACTCAAGGAGGGGCTTATTTCAAGGGTTTCCTGATTAGAAGGGCAATTGTTCAGGAGTATCTTAAGCTCCTATTCCTCTTCTCTTCATTTTTTGGTGGACTGAAAAATGTCTTCATACTCCCTTTCTTTGTTTTAATTTTTCATTAAGAGGCAAAGGCTGATTTCTCCAGACTAACTTGCATGCAGAGTTCTGAATAAAGTTTTTGCAGCGTCATGTGGACTCTTTATTTATTTTGTGAGTGTGTGTGTGTGTGTGTGTGTGTGAGGAGAACAAGAACAATTGTGTTCTAGAAATCACATTTTAAAAGTCTGGAATAAGTTACCAGGCTTACTGACACTGCTCCTCCAGGCTGTCTCATCATGTGTCTCATTGCTCTTTCCTGTCTGTCTTGCTGCCATCCCTGTCTGGTATGTTTTAAGTTATCTGCAACAGACTGTCTCTTTTTTCTCTCTCATTTTCAGTGGTATCTGCTATTACAGCATTGTTGCAAGCTGAAGATTCCAGGTGCCATTACAATACAGCCCTTCCCCCCCACTCCAGATCTGACACAAATGTGGTGGTCCCTGGCTACTGATTGTGAAATGGACCACACTTGAAAAGGTGCAATATCCCCCATGCGGAATCTTTACCATAGCACCTGGAAAGTGTGAAAACTCTATACAGTCAACCACTTTTTATTTTATGTTAATAACAACAAAATGACACACCACAATACCAACTGTCTATTTAATTTCTCCCTGTCAATGATGAACAAGCTGCCTTATCTTAGGGTGTTGTATACATTTACAATGAAACAGAAAATCAGAGCAGATGCAGTAGATACAAAAGAGAGATAACATACTGAGTTTAAATTACTATAATGCAAACATTAGTAGCTATTTATTAACAATTTAATTAAACACCCTCTCCATGCCACCTCAATTTCTGTTCTTTCAATCACATATGGCAACTGCAGAGTGCATTTTTAAAACATTTACCCCCAAATGTTTGCATACTTAGGGCTAGAGGTGGCTCAGGAGCTGAGGAACACTCTGTAGCACATGGTAGGCAAAGGTGCTTGGCTCCACTGGTGGGGCTGAGCAATGTGACACTGAAACAGACTTTGGTCAAACTTTGGCCCATGTGGTATCCCTCTTCAAAGGGCTTCAGAGCCCTTTCTCTACAGATCCCTCTTTCCCCTACAGGGAGGCTTTGGTTGCTGTTGGTGTGCTGCTGGTGATTGCCCTGCTCTTTGCTCAGTCACCCTTTTCTGCTTGTGTGACAGCTGCAGTTAGACCTACCACCCCACCCCAGGACCATCAAAAGGCATTACACTGCTGTGCCTTGCCAGAACCAGCTGTGCAGGCTGCCTTGTGGAGGGACCTATGTTGCTCAGTGGGACTCAGCCAGCACAGGGAGTTGCACATGTAGTTCACCCTTTTCCTGAAGCCGGTCCTCTTAATTTCCAAGGACAAAATAGAAAAACCATGAAATAAGAATTTTATCAGCTCACTTTGAAGCCTACTCTTGAGCCTTCAAAGGTCCCTCTTCCTGAGCCAGCATCAGCATTTATCCTTCCCTGCTAAGTCAACAGAGCTGTCCGAAGTCCAGTCACTGCTTTTTGCTGCACGCAGTTTCCACATCTGGGATGCTAGCAGGAGAAAGGTACCTATCCACCATAACAGCAGCCTCAAGAGTACTATGTGCCATGCTTTCAAAAAAAAAAAACAAACCCAAACAAAAAACCCATTAAAAAACAGCAGGGGAAGGGAAGGGAAGGGAAGGGAAGGGAAGGGAAGGGAAGGGAAGGGAAGGGAAGGGAAAAATACTAGCTATGGCAGAAACCTCTGTTTTCCATTTGTTGCCCAGGAGGAAAATTTTCCCCACAAGGAAGTCCTGGGTCTTATTTAACACTCTGGATGTGAACACTTCCAGCCTCTGCAATAGTATGAGGACAAATGCACAAATGACATAATTTCTCAGTAGGCCAAGACTGATCCAAGCAGTTACTCTGTTTGTATGGGTTCAAAGGAAGTGATTTTGAACTCTAAACTAAAGTTTTCAGATGTGCTTCTGTTTCACAGACCTGTAATAAAATTTGCACACAGTGAACATTCTGGTCAGTCTGCAATAGGCATGAGTTTCAGGGTTTAACGTGGCCTGTAGGAGCTAAGGGTAAGGCTTCTGCAGTAGAAATAACCCAGTTTTCAGAAGTACTAAACACCCACATATTTTGTCAGTTCCCATGGAATTTGCAGATGATCCAGCTATTTGAAAATTGTGTTACTCAGACAACTGTGGCACCAGATACCTGCAAGAGAATTCATTGGCAAATGGTCTTTTGAGAGGTCTGTTTTCAAGGTTATTTTAGCCTCTGTGTTGGTTACTGTCATGCAAATAGTTGCTCCTTCTAACAGGAGTCTGCAGAATCTATCGTGGGAAATTTCTTCCTGCTTTAAGTCAAATTCTTATATGTATTTAAAATGTTTTGAAAAATGCACTTTTTGGAAAAAAAAAAAAAAAGTCAGGTGGCAGATTCATGGAATTCTTCCTTTCATCTTGCCAGGTTAAAGGAAAATCTTCCATGGCAACATAGAAGCAATCACTCATCCATTAACAAAAAGCCTTGATTTATTTTTTCATTGTAGTAAGTTTAATTTTATTTCATTATTATAATTATTAACAATTAAGTATTTATAATTCATATCAATAATTAAAATTAATAATAATGAAGCCAATTAATTTCATTAATTCAATACTTTACCAGTATGTCTTTTTCACATACCTTACTACTCAACACTTTTTTTATTTTCAGTCATTTGCTTTGCTTATAAATAAACATTTGTTAATGCCAAGTGAATCAGCAGCCCATTATTAACTTTACAGAGCCTGAAATGCCAGTTTCTCACTTTCTGGGATGTGTGCATATGAAGCAATCCCTCTCTAGAGAATTAAAAACTGGCCTTTCCCCACATACCCCCTTTTGCTAAGTAGAAGTATTTTGTAAATGGGAAGAGTAATTCCTGGAAGAACATTATGCAGATGGGGATCACAATTTTAGTGCTCTTCCATTTGGAATTTAATCTTGAAATAATTTGAACAGTGGTTTAAATAATGACTCTCTGAAACTATTACAGGAGATCTGGTGGCACCCAAGCTTAGGGTAAAGACCACATGCATTTCATGTGATCTTCCTTTGAAGTTAAAGACAGCAGGTATTTGACAGGGACTTTTTTAAAAACACCACAGTGGTGTGTGTGTCTGAAATTTTTCAGATACAGTGACCAGCAATGGTCAATCCTGTTCAGAGAGGTAAAAGCCTGTAAGAACAGGCTTGCATATACAGGTTGTAAATCTTCATGTCAAAATCAAGACCTTATCTTTAAAAGCCTTTCTTGCATTCCCCTTTAGGATTTTTCCACATTCACCTTAGCCGCTTCATAGAATTTCAATATAAAAAAACAATGGCAGGTTTGAGCACACAGGTAAATGTGGCAGATGTTTCAGTTATAGATCTGGCAGTTAGGGAGATGCATTGCTGGGGAGCAAAGCAGAACAAATTCTTATCCGTCAGGGTTGAAGAAAGGATTTTGAGGTCTGTCTATATCCATTCTCCGTATCCTTATTAATTAAAAACTGTCCCACAGTAGTCATTACCTCTGAATAGTATCTTATCATCATGAGACAGTACCACCAAATGGCACAACCCAGCATTGCTGTGCAGTTTTCCTTTCTTGGAGAAAGGATGAGTAAGATTAAGCACGACCATCTTCTTCGCTCTGATGCCTTTAGGCATGGTCTCTGCCATTTGGTCAGTGGCATGGGTGTAACAGGACATGGGATCAGGTGGGACAATGTATCTCTGGTCAAAAAGTAAGAAGAGAGGTGTTCTCTCCAGTGTGTACCTATCTAAGCCTCATCAAAGATAACTGTGTATATTGACCTCACCTAGTAGAAGAACCACACAGAGGTGATTCCCAAGGAGATGAGTTAAGGACTAGGAGGGAAGAAGCATGTTTGGTGTCTTCATCAGTACCCTAAAACTCAAAACATCCTCTGAGGATGTTGCTGCAGTTGAACTCTGCTCCTTCCAACACTGTGAATCATTTCCGCTTTTATTACAGCCAACTCCCTGAAGCTTCACCTGGGCTCCTTTCTAAACAGTCCTCAGAGAGTGGAGGGCCCAAATGCATGAAGCCATGGACCATTTTGGAGAAAAGAATGAAAACAATCTGAAAACAATCTTAGTGTTATCAAGACATTTCCTCCTGCAGTCTGAATATGACAGGTGCCAAGTCAGGTTCCCTGTTGTGCTTTGCTATTCACTTTCCTGACCTGACTTTTTGTTTTACCTGCCACATGTGTTTCTGGGTGGGCAGTGAGTAGAGCAGCCTGGCATGGGCGGTTTAGTGTTGTATTTCTGGGTGGTTACTTAAGGGCACAAAGAGGTGCCGTTTCACCACCTCCTTTGTCAGCACAGGAGCTCAGTCCTGTGGAATGATGGACCCAGGACACCACATGGTAGAAGGTAAAAGGGCTCCCTGGGCTTCGGATTGTGCCTGCATAGACATACCAGAAAGCTGCATGCCCTGGGCATGAATCTTCTGAAGACCTTGATTAGCATTTCTCTCAGGACCATTGAGCTACAGACTGTCACCTGTTTTGCTCAGTCATTTCATTTAAAAAGTCCCCCTCATGTGTTTCCTATCATGTACACTCAAAATGCCGCAGCTGTTGGAAAGCCTCATGTGAAAGACAAGATGGTGAACTCAAGGCAATCACCACAACACATCTGAATGAACAGTGAAGTGCTGCTCTTGGATATGAGCATAACAGTGAGCACAGAGTAGGTCCTGTTGCCAGCAAGTAAACAAAAGCTCAGAAGCAGAGAAGGCAATACAGGTTTGCTTTGCAACATCAAGCATTTGTGGGTGCAAGGCAAAAAGTAACCATAGTTTCTATGAGCACAAGGAAAAAGTCATGTTAACATGGCTCAGAAGACCCAAATATTCATTGCAGTCCTGCAGAGTTACACCTGTGAAGCTCCACTCAGTGCTATGAAATTGCAGCTTAATGCCAATGGAGTTAATGCAGTAGTCAGTTAGTGCCCACGTGTTTGACAGCATGCAGAAACAAACACAATTTACACTTCCAAAGCATCAGTACAGTTTTAAGAGATTCTGTGGCCTCAGAGGTTCATTTTCCAGGAGACAGAGAACCAGCACTGGGTTCGATTTTTTTAAAAAGCTTGAGTCATTTGTTTGCATGGCCTGGAAAGGAATGAATGCATCTTGGGCTGGCCATTCCCAAAAGGGACGAATATTCCCTGCCCTCTCTCCTGGTAAATCCAAAGCAGATATATGTTATTCAGTGGACGGAAGTCTGTCCTCACAGACATTGCACAAGTATACCTCTCCAGGAATGGCCACACAGCGCTCCTGCCTTGCTCCCTGAAAGCTGTGCTTTTTCCAAGAGCCACACCTGGTTAGAGAGGCTAAACTAGGAAAGTCAGACTTTGCCCTCTGTTATTTATTCAGCCAGATTGCAGCTCAGCACAAACAGTTCTGATCTCCATAGCCTGTGGTGGGTTTTGTTTTCACTGGTGGCTAGAGTAAGTCCAGTCATCCTGCTGAAGCTACCCAGAGCTACTCCAGCATGGGGAAAACCAGAGACACACCATATCTATCCTAGTGAACTTGGCCCATTTGAGGAAGCGGTGGGGATGGGTTTTGTACAGCTAGGTGGAAGGATAGTGAGTATATCTCAGATAATGATGTTTTAATTGCCACAGAAAGCTAGCTGCCTTCCTGCCTAATAGGAGCATGCTCATGTCTTTTTAGTGTATCTTCTTTCTCCTTACCTTTGTAACTGGACGGAACCGTGCACGTGAAGCCCCAGATAACTCTAATACGACTTGTAAAGGTGAGATGAGCCCATTGAGTGACAGCATGTTTTGACAAGACAATAAGCGTCTTGGGAAGAGAAATCTGCATTGGTGGGAAGTAATTTTCTCAGGGTGCAATGCCACTAAAGCAGGCAGTGACAATAAGTCACCTCCTAGGCTGCCATTCCTGAACCCACTCACCATCCCAAGCCCTCACAGTCCCATGTTTGTGGTAGAAACAGAAAAAAGTGCAGATATTACTGTGGGAGAAAATATTCTTTCAAATGGCTGATAATGCTGCTTTCAGCTTTGCAAACTTCTTTACTAGGACACTTCTCTGCCTTGAAAAGATCATTGCTCCCAGGCTGACATCAAGGACCAGAGAGGCAGCTGCACATAGAGGACTGCAAGCAGCATGACTGATGTCAGCTGTGAAGCAGCAGCAGAGCAGACCTGCTCCAGAGCTATTCCTGTGCCACAGGGTCTGCCTGAAGAGCTCAGGGTCAGGCCCTTGCTCACTCAATGTGGCAAGTAGCCGCAAACTCTTCAGAGAAGTAAGGGTGAAGGGGTTTATCTGAGAGGTTTACAGCTTGGTTACTGTGGTGTTTTATTTTATTTAGATGGAGACTGCCCACACCTGCCCTCTGGTGCAAAACTGTGCAAGTGAGAACCAGAGTCAGCATCGTTCTCAGATTTGGGGGGCACAGAACACAGGGCAACATATGGCTACAGGAGCATGGCAAGACAGGGTGTGACTTTACTGGTCCTTATTCGCCTCTGCAGAAGATGCAGGGTTGAGGTACCCTCCAGCCCTCTCCTGACGCCAAAACACTCACCCCACCTCTTTTGGCAAGATAGTGAGGAGAAAACTCTGAACAGCAGCATACCTCCCCACCCCATCACCTCTCTGGAAGTTCTACCTCCAACTGCAAGGCTCTGTCCTTTCTTTCCACTTCTTGTGTAGCAAGATTTTTTTCCCCTTTAATCTCTCACAGCTTCCCTTGGCTATAGTTCTGAAAATTAGTCTTCTCCTAGTCAGAACCAGAGCCTACATTTAAGAGCTGTTTTACATTAACACACTTATATTAAAATGTTCTCTGTTGCAACATTCTGATTTATCTATTGATCTTTATTTTTGGAAATGATTGCTTTCTAATTTATTTAGCCATTTGTTTTGGCTGTCAAAACATTTTTAATTTTAATTACTGCGTATCATACTTCTGGGTATAAAACTGTCAGATAAATCTGAGTATCTGCATAAACATGTGGGGAACTGCATGTGTTATCACTCAAAAATTGCTGGTGGGCAGTTAGCAAACTCTTGTCTGGGATCTGTGTTCAGCTGCTGCAGAACAGCACTGATAGGTTGGACTGCTGATTAGTTGTCAAACCATGTGCTGTTATGTCCTTGACTCTTCATAACACAGCAGACTATTCAAACTGCGCAGCCCCTCAGCAAAGTAGCCTGCACAGCCAACTTTACTCCAGTCAGTCACATCCAAAGTGCTCATTTGGCAGGACAACCCAGACAATAGATTTGTTCTGTATTTAAAAGTGGCATCATTTGCTGTATTGGGTGGCCAGCAGACAGGTGTCTCCTTGTCGGTCCCTAGGAGCACACAATTGTGTTTGTGTTTGGTTTTTTCAGCAAGAATAGTTATTTTTCTCCATGCCATGACTGAAGCACTGACCTGCCTTCTCCTGACCAGGAGAAGAGGAGAAACTCTGCAGTGGCTCTGTGCTGCTGACCATGCACTAAAATACAGCAGCCACTTATGCTTATGCAAAGTCGCTATTTCTCCCTGGCTGAGGGTCTGGACAGTCAGGCAGAAGACCCATATCACTGAAGCACAACGTGGCCCAGACTGACCTCCTGGAGGAACAAGGCTCTCTGAGCTGGCAGTGGCACTCTTGGCAGATGGGCTGCAGCCGTGTGGCACCCTGTGAGCACAGTTGTGGTGTGTGGCTGACACACAGCACCAGGTAATGTGTCCTGCCAGCATGCCTCTGGGGGTCCTGGAGCCCAGCTTGACAGGTCACTCAGGTTTCCAAGGGCAGCAGTTCCTCTGAGTAGGTCAGGACGACCTCAGTCCAGCATCCTGACATGTTTGTTCAGTTGGACCATGCAAACATGTGAGAAGCTGCATCTACACTGGGCCCAGAAGAATCATTTTTTTGCCTGCTGTTTTCTGTCTGGTAAGCTGTCCCTTTATCAGCTGGTCAGAGCAGACTCGGGCTTGTCCAGTAATGGAACTCCACCACACAAGACAGGACTTTCCAGACGTATCTGGACATCTGGACCTAAGACCTAGGTTCGTTACAATCTATAAAAAGTTTTCTTCTCACCTTTTTCCAGTACCACACAATAACTTTCTGTTCACATGAATAGTTAGCAGCACTTGGTGCTCCTTTCAAACACCTCACTGTTTGGGAGACACAGGGAAAAAGTCCTTATATATTTCATACACTACCTACTGACCTTGTCTTTGTTTGCTGTCCCTGTTGCTACTGTCCCCTCTGGTGTTTGGACTTGAAGCTCCATGGAGGTGCGTGTGTCTGTGTACACAGCACCTAGCACAGTGGAGGAAGCCAGCTCTGCACTCCTGCACCACAGATAAAATATTCTTTCAACCTATCAAGTATAAATAGATAAAAATATAACGGGCAAAAAGACAGCAGACATGTTGATGTCAGTGGCTTCTACCACCCAGCACAAAGGTCTGCTGCAACGTTCCTGTGACTGTTCTTTCAATTAATCCTTCTGCAAGTTAATCACAAAGTAAAGCAGATCTTTTGGCACACTTCCATTTAATCCTCACTTGGCTCATGTCATGCTTGTGCTGTTTTGCTATTTTTGCTATTAAAGGTATATTGTTTTACTTTCTAATGAACAGCCTCTCTGAGGCAAAGAGAGAATTACAGTGATCTTTTAATATATCCATCTTTGATTTTTCATTTTGTACCTCAAGTGCTCAAATTGAATGAACTATATTACCGTCTGGAGGTGTAGTATTTTCATTTCTGTTTGTCATTCTACTTTTAAGTTTCATTAAAGAGCCTAATTCTGGGGTTTAAAGAATAAAAGCATTTTAGTGATTTTACTTATGATAGTGCTGTACTCCTCTCCATAGTGGTTAGGCACTGAAATGACATGGCATCTCATTGACTGTTTAAGATTGAACCAACCAAGGTAATCCACCTAAGAACAGGCCCTTACTTTGTGGATATGCACTGCTTTTGGTGTCAGGGAAGGATGATGCCAATGCACTGCATTCCTGCTCGTGGTCAGTCCAGGACCCAGGGTAACGAACAGATAAGCCATCTGAAGCCTATCAGTATCTAGAACTGATGGAGTGCTAGAAGGAGCAAGTGTGACAGAGAGAGTTTTTGGGTTTGCCCTATTTTCTGCTGCCCTGGTGTAAGCTCTTGTATCAGTGCAGCAGTGCTGTGCATGTGTGACAGGCCTCCAGCTAGGACATACACTGTAGATGTGAATGTCTGCAGAAAGGGATACATGGTGGTGTACAAGAGCCATTAAATGTCCTGTCAGACCCTTGCAAAACACGTTACTAGTCCCCCTTGAAACTAAGGACAACATTATTTCAGTACAGAAAATGCAGACTATCCAAGGAATCAAGTTTAAAACAAATGGAAGGAGGTGTTTCATCACTCAGTAGGCAGTATATCTGTGAAGCTCCTTCCCAAAGGAAGCTGTAGGTACAAAACATTCGTGTCCCATCAGAGGCAGATGGAATGAATGTTTCGTAGCCAGTAAATAGCATCAGGCTCAAAAAATGGCCTATGCAGAGAATAGATGTAGGATGAGAGAGTCCTGGGGACATGGCAAGGGATATGCTTGCATTGTTTTTATGCTTTTCTGGACACCTGCTAATGGCAAATGCAGGAGATGGGTTGCTGGGTTCAATGCGCCCTCCCTTAGAGACAGCACAGCCCTTCTTATGTTGAGTGGCTGTGTGGTACTTAGTTGCTGGCTGGGGTTAAACCACAACAGTCCTTTTATCATGACAAACCTAACAGCAGGAAGTAAAGGGATTGATGTAAAATAGGTGGAGTATCGAAATTATGGATTATTTAAAATTACTGTTGTTTTCACTTGACACTTAAATGTTGATTAATTTATGAAAGCTCTTTCTCAAACAAAGTAGCAAAAGCAGGATAGCAATTCGGGTATAATTCCGCATAAACTTTTTTCCTACTTGATATCATAAAAAGCACATTTCATCAAAGCACAATAACCTTAACTCAGACCCTTGTTCAATACTGCTTTTCACCTGCAGTCATTATAATTAGTAATCTTACAGTATTTGTATCATTAGTTGGAACATCTGTGAAGTTATATGTGTTTTTTTGCAAAGAGAGCCTCACTTGTGTTTTGATGAGGGAACAGTACTAAATACAGGGCAGAATGAAGGTTATTGTGATAAAAATGTTTTGCTTTGCACTTGATGAAAAGGAATATTGCTACAGTCAAATAAATTATAATCCCAGCCATGCTCTTAGTAACTTTAAAGGGCTCGAATCTGAAGGAAAAAAAAGGCGACAGGAACTCTGCGATCTTGAAATACCATCAAGGCTAAGACTTTTATTAAACTGACATGAGCTGTTGCACGGCCAAGTTTCACTCGCAGAGAAGAGAGCAGCACACTGAGCAGGATGGCAAGTTGTTTGAAACCCATCCTTCCTTCCCCCACCAATCTCACCTGCTATTTCATGCCCCAGCCTGTAGCTGGAATTACAGCACCTGTAGTGTTTCAGATGTTGTGCACTGAGTTGCAACAACCTGTGTATGTTAAGGTGCCATTGACACCAGGATGCTTTTCAATTGATTCCTACTTTTTCAGTTTCACTAGTGTGTGACCTCAATATTCGTTCTGCACTCCTCACTTGACCCATTTGCGGTCAGTTATCAGGCAACAAAACTTGTGTCAACAGGCATTCAGTGAGATTAACTGCTAGTTTCCAATTACTAGTTGTTCAAGATTTATCAAGCGTTGTGTCTTTAATTAGGGAACTAAGATGTAAACGGCAGTGTCCTTTACAAAGTCAGTCCTGCGGGAATAATTTCAAGAGCCAATGGCTGTTGCTAGATAGTAATTAGGAACCCAAAGGGATTCACATATGAATAATAAATTAAGGTGCACAGTAGTAGCAGGAATTTATACCTGGAACCTTAGAGTTCTTAATGACCCCATTAAAAGGAATAAAGTAATTTGTTATTTAAAGGATCAGGAGATACTGCATTTTCTAAGTGTACAAAGCATATACAAGGTTAAGAAGTGCAAGGTTGAGACACAAGAGGTTTTCTGCTGTCCATTGGTAAGTGCTGCCAAGAAGAGTTAGCCTTCTGGAACAGAACATTTCTTACATTTTTTCAGGGACACAATGTCTTAAAGTCCCAGGTGCTGATTGCCTAGAACGAAGGAGTGAAGTTAGGCCAGGTTATTTCATACGTCTCATTTTTTAAGTGTTTTATGTGCCTGAGTTTTGCAGGGTAGAGCTGGTTACTGAGTGAGTGTGGTTTACTGCTAAGAGACTAAGGGAATTTGAGTGTTTCAGGTATTCTGGTTGAAGAACTGGATGGGACAGCACTTCAAAAAATTAGTAGGATAGACTCAGTTTTCTGTTGTAGAAACCCTGAAGACTGAGAGCTCATTTGTGAATCACTCTATGAAAGTGAATTTGAAAGGCTGGAATAATCACTGAAGACAGGTGAATATACTGTATGGACACACTTTCAGATTACAGCTCACAACAGTATTTTCAAAGGCCTGGTCTGAACACAAGACTTACTCCCGCATTTTCTTACATCTCAGCTGAGCACCAGCATCACCATTTCCATTCTAGAAACCATCTCTTAAAAATTATGAAAACCACGGGTATTTAATCCCAAGACAAAGGAGGAAATATATTTGTGTATCTTTGGTAAATGTCACTGGATCTGAACACCACTTCCCACTTGTCACTCTAGACATAGCTGAAGGTTAGCTGCAAAACTCAGATCCAAGCCTCCTTCAAATCCAAGTCCATGTGCTAGACCACCTAGCTCAGCCCAGGCAAGATGTAGCTGAAAGAAAAATCTTACAAGCACAAGTAAAAGCAATAAGACATTTCATGACAAAAGCATTGTCAAACTGACAAAATTAAAGAACATCTAGATCTGAGCAGCTCTTTTCTGCAGGTTCCCCAGTCAGGACTACTGAGTGCTAGCCACAGCTCTGGTGCCCAAGTGGAGTAGACCACTTAATACCTATAGAAGTTTGTCTGTGCGTGGGAAGCAGTCAAGCCGTTTTAAAATCCCATAAAATTAACAGAAAAGAATTCCAGAACATTCAAATCTTACACAGAATTCTTAGCAGTAGGAGGGTCTGTCCCTTCAAAAGAAAGAGGCAGAGCATGTGAATTTTTTTGCAAGAAACAGGAGCTTAAGCTTCCAGGCTTGCCTCCTCCTCAATTATTCATTTAGCAGGCAGTTCACTTTGTTTAGGCAGCCAGTCTTCCCTGAGAGCGAGGGCAGTCAGCAGTGACTACAGGCTGGAGCTTGGTCCTTTCTCCAAAGATGTGGAATGCTGGATCTCCAGCTCCCAGTCATCTAAGGAAAGCAGAACACTGTTGACACAAGAGATATATTGCCTTTGATCACCTAAATTCAAGGTTAACCATGCACTTCAGCTGCCTAAGTGTAATGAAATATGTATGATTTTTTTTTCTTAAAAAAAAAAAAAACGTGACCAGCTTTCTAGTAGCATTTCGTCTTCCCTAAAATCGCATTTCCTAATCTCAGAAAGGTTAACACTTGTCAATATAACATCACAAAATAGTAATGCAACTTCTGCTGACACATAACAACATGAGAAAAACCTGTGCTGGTAAAGTCTAAAGCTGCAAAACTTCCACATTAAATAAATATGTAGTGCCTTAAAAATGAAGCACCATCTGAGGAACTGTTATTTTGCTTCTGATACCTATTATTTTCCTTTTAAAAGAAGTTACATAAATCAAGGAAATAAGCCTGATATTGTGTTCTATGCCTCTGCAGTCTCATGAGTCCACAATAATTAGCTTTCCTTCCTTCTACCCTTTGCCTACCACTGCCTTGAGATTCCCTCTGCATTCCTGGAACATGTCTTTCACTCCCTGTACTATTAAAATGAGACAACATGATTCCAGGTTACTTATGTGATGACAGCTGGTGGATAGACAGCCAAAAAGATAGTGGCTGAACTTCACTTTTTCTCTGCTGTTAGTGGAGAAACCAGTTGAAAATGTCTCCTACAGCCAACTTTCAATTTGCTACAAACCTTCTATACACGCAGCCATTTTTGAGAAATTTTTTCCTATCAAATTTTCTTGAGTCTATTCTCAAGGTGTCAGAGTTCAGGTGGCTGAAAAAGTGATCATTCAAGCCTCCTCTCCTTCAGAAGCCAGGGCTATTTTAATTTGTTTTTTGTTGAGTAAAATACCTCAGTCAGCTTACTGGTCATTTTCAAAGCATGATACCATGAAGGTAGTCAAAGTTTTTAATGGCTATGCATGGTAGCCAGTGTATATAAGTACATTTATTGATTTAAGCAATGCTTTTTACCAACAAAGCACCAGTTATTATGTTACCAAAGTGTGCCATTACTGATTCTGCAACTGCAGTGACATGCTCCTAGTAACTGACAATATTTTGGTGACCAAGTCAAATGAGCCCCTTATGTCATGATTTTCACTTTTATGCTCTTCATTGCCAGCCTGTTAAATAGAGAATCACAGAATTATAGAATCATTTAGGTTGGAAAAGACCTTTGAGATCAGGCTCAACCATGTCCCCAAGCACCGCATCTACACATTTTTTAAATACCTCCGGGGATGGTGATTTCACCCCTCCCTGTGCAAGCTGTTCCAATGCTTGACCACCCTTTCAGTGAAGGCACTTCTCCTAATATCCAACGTACACCTCCCCTGGTGCAACTTGAGGCCATTTCCTCTTATCCTCTCCCTTGTTACCTGGGAGAAGAGACCTACCACTACCTGCCTACAGCCTCCCTTCAGGCAGTGGTAGAGAGCAGTGAGGTCACTCCCGAGCCTCCTCCTCTCCAGACTAAACAGCCACAGTTCCCTCAGCTGCTGCTCGCAAGCCTTGTGCTCCAGACCCTTCCCCAGCCCCGCTGCCCTTCCCTGGACAGGCTGCAGCCCCTCTACATCCCTCCTGCAGTGAGGGGCCCAAACCTGAACACAGGGTTCGAGGTGCAGCCTCACCAGTGCCCAGTGCAGGGGGACAGTCCCTTCCCTTGCCCTGCTGGCCACACTGCTCCTGACACAAGCCAGGGTGCTGCTGGCCTCCTTGGCCACCTGGGCACACTGCTGGCTCATGCCCAGCCGGCTGCCGACCAGCACCCCCAGGCCCTTTCCCACCAGGCCCATTCCAGCCGCTCTGCCCCAGCCTGTAGCGCTGTGTGGGGCTGGTGTGACCCAGGTGCAGGACCCGGCATGGAGCCTTCTTGAACCTCATCCAGCTGGCCTCGGCCCATCGGTCCGGCATGTCCAGACCCCTCTGCAGAGCCTCCCTGCCCTGCAGCAGATCAACCCTCTCCCCGCAACTTGATGTAGTCTGCAAACTCACTGAGAGTGCACTCGATCCCCTCATCCAGATCATTGATAAAGGTGTTAAACAGGACTGGCCCCAGCACTGAGCCCTGGGGAACACCACTAGTCACCAGCTGCCAGCTGGATGAATCACCACTCTTTAGGCTCAGCCATCCAGCCAGCTTTCATCTCAGAGTAAAGTACACCTGTCCAAGCCATGAGCAGCCATCAGGTGAGGCTGGCAGCTTATGCCCCATCAGAGGAGGGGCAATTTAAATGGCTGAGCCTGGGTATCAATGTCAGTTTCATATTTGGGAGCCTGCACCCAAGAGTTCACAGTTTCTTTTAGCTGTCAAGACACTTTCCTCATCTGCAGTTTTCCACGAAGTAGTATTTCCAAATGGTTTTAGTAATCCTTCTGCAAATAAAATATGACAGCCAGGCTGAACATACCTTCCAGTGTTGATCTGCCTTTGTGCTTGCCAGTTCTTCCATTTGTATTTCATGTGGGCAGGGCAGAAAATAATCACATGAGGTACTGGCCTTGTTCCCACTGTTGTCAGCATGCTTTTATCTCACTTTTATCTCAAGAAGCATGCACTTGAACTTAACTCTTCAAATATTTCTAGAGGCCACTGTCAGCTTTGCTGAGTGTGACAGAGCTCTGTGTGGACACAGGTGACAACCCAGCAAACTGACATTAAAGCAAATAGTGCTCTAACACGCATCTGCCTGCATGAAGTCTAAGAAAATATGACTGAAAGGTCAAATTCCAGTTTCCCTTCATGAAATTCTGTTTTGTCTAACACCCCCCACAGTGTTTTGGCTGCAGTTCTCTCTGCAAGCCCATCAATTTATTGATGATCAACTTTGATCCAAATCAACTACTCTTTCCTCCTCCTGGAAACAGCAAGGTTACCTGGGGATGGCATTGCCAGAAGTGAAGAAGAACAAGTCAGATGAGAGGGATGAAGGCTTATGTTCAGGAAGGTCAGCTGCAGAAAGATTGCAGATGTGAGCCAGTTGCTGTGGGCTGTGAAAAGGGACATTCTTGTTGTAGCAAAGGAGAAACTTAAGTTGCAGTAACTTCATGTTTTCAGCTCTGAACCATGTGGCCTTGTTTTCTGTCCTCCATTCTTAGAAGAAGGCAGCAGTGGAAAATCATCATCAAAAAAATTCCGTGCCTGTTCTCTGTCCTTTAGGCAGGGTTCAAAGGGATTTTCTGATCCATACTAGCTGCCACGGTCCTGGGAGTGACCACAATCACCATTAGGATAACGAAAGCTTCTAGGGAGCTTTGTCCAGAAAAATGGACATCATAAGTAGAAATCCAGTCACCCCTGAAGGAGAAATGTGGGACTAAACTGACTGTCCTCAGGAGACCAGGTAATGTATCCTTGGGCTCACAGCCAACTTTAAGTTGTATTATTCAGAGCAAACAAGCCACAGGTCAGAGAGGACACTGGCCTGTCTGGAGGCCCTTGTTCATGGAGCTGCATCACACTTTATACACTTGTGTAAGATTATAAAACCTGTGAATCTGAAAAATCTTTACTAAGATAAAAATACATAGTATCAAGCAAAAAGATGGTTTTTTAATCCTACCCTTTAATTCCCAAATTCTCCTTAACTTTGAGAAGTTAGTTCTCAAAACTTAAATTTTGCAAATAGGCAGACAGAAACCCTCTATGTTGGTCAGGATCCATCTCTGAAGTTTCTAAATGATGCTTCCTCAGGATCACAGCTGAAAAGCTCCACCTGAATCTTTACAGTGTTTTCATTTTTTAGATCTCCCCTCAAGAGGAACACATTTTCAGTATGTTCTAACAAGTGGTTGCAGAAAAAAAATTAAAAGAGGAAGCAAACTACTTCCTTCCCCAAAACACATGAGCACTTTAAGTGGGGACTAGAATAATCATATAGGACTCATAGGAAAAGACCAAAATATATTTCCAGTGCTTCACCCTACAGGAGTCCAAAAGAACTCACAAGACAACTGACATCAGCACAAAGACAGCAAGCAAGTTTTCATACTCTTGTCAAAGTGAATCATTCCCACAGTTTCTGACCCAGCTTGAAAAAAACCCCACACCACAATAACAACATTAAAACAGATTATTCCACAGTCTCTAGCCTGGCTGAGAAAACTGAAGTATGATCAGTGCTAAGAACAGCCTCACAGCAGTCATTACCTACATGTTAATCCCTTCACATTTCTTTCTCTACATGATCCTCTTCTCTCAGTCAAATAGTTACCAACAATAATTTAAAAAAAAAAAGCAGAAGGGACCAAATGCAGGCACTGGTTTTTTATCTGCTGATAGTGCAACCCAGTTCTTCATGTATTCATGAGACAATTGTAGTAACAGCCAAAAGGTGGTATTACACAGTTACTCGTCAGCAACATCAGCCTTAACTTTGAGACGAGCCTTGATCATTCTCACTATGCACACAATTTCTGGTTGCTGCGATCTGCCAGCAAACGTCAAAAGGGCCAGCAGCATACCCCTTAGAGATTTTGGTGAAGCATTAAAAAGCAAAGCAGCAAAACGTGACTTTCATTTGTCTTGAAGTGCAGATTACCAAACTCTTCTTTCTTTTTCTTCCTCTGTACCTTAAGGGGTTGCTTGTGGTATCAGAGGTAACTTAATCTGCTTGGGCTGAGAAGGATGTGGAGAAGGTAATTACCTCCTCTGAAATTCTGACAGCCTTCACCTAAGCAATAATGCAGCTGAGGACAAATATGGGTAAAAGGTGTTTGCCTCATTTTAATTAGGACAATACAGACTTTATTCACTGCTCAGTGGCTACCTTGGACTCTCAGACAGGTGAATTTTATTCACTTTGATAGATGTGCTGCTCTGCTGAGTGGATCTGCTAACAGGAGGACACAAGAACAAAAGAAGGAACAACAGCCAGAGAAAAGCCTTTCTCCCACTGAGGATAGAAATGATGTAAGAAAAGAAGTACTGACTTCTATTTTTCGATCAGAGCTTCAGCTACCACAGAAATATGTATTTTATAATATATATATTTAATATATAATATGAAATACATAATATAAAATTACATATATATATTTATAAGATCTTATATTTTAAGGATCTTTAAAGATCAGACCGCCTTCTGTGAGAGAAGATCAACTTCGAGAACACTTAAGGAACCTGAAGGTACATAAGTCCATGGGACCTGATGACAATAATCGGTGGGTCCTGAGGGAACTGGTGATGAAGTGGTTCATCCACTATCCATCACATTTGAGAAGCTGTGGTTATCTGGTGAAGTTCCTGCTGACTGCAGAATAGGAAACATAATACCAATTTTTAAAAAGAGAAATAAGGAAGACCAAGGAAACTACAGGCTGGTCAGTCTCACCTCTATGTCCAGCAAGATCATGAAGCAGATCATCTTGGAAACTATGCTAAGGTACATGGAAAATAAGGAGGTGATTGGTGACAGTCAACATGGCTTCACTAATGGAAAATCATGCCTGACAAATTCAGTGGCCTTCTATGACACAGTTACAGTATTGGTGGATGAGGGAAGAGCAACTGTTGTCATCTACCTGGACTTAGGCAAAGAATTTGACACTGTCCCATGACATCCTTGTCTTTACACTGGAGAGACACGGATCTGACAGATGGACAGTGGATTGGCTGAATGGTTGCACTGAAAGAGTTGCGGTCAATGGCTTGATGTCCAAGTGGAGACCAGTGATGAGCGGCATTCCTCAGGGGTTTATACTGAGACTGGTGCTGTTCAACATCTTTGTCAGCAACACGAGTAGTGGAACTGAGTGCACCGTCAGCAAATTCGCTGATGACACCAAGCTGTGTGGTATTGTCAACACACTAGAAGGAAGGCATGCCATCTAAAGGGACCTTGGCAGGCTTGAGAGGTGAGCCCATGCAAATCTCATGAAGTTCAACAAGGCCAAGTGCGAGGTCCTGCACCTGGCTCAGGGCAACCCCCAGTACTAATACAGGCTAGGTGGAAAATGGATTGGGAGCAGCCCTGAGGAGAAGGACTTGGGGGTGCTAGTGGATGAAAAGCTCAACATGGCCCAACAATGTGTGTTTGTAGCCCAGAAAGCCAACCAAATCCTGGGCTGCATCAACAGGAACATGACCAGCACATCGAGGAAAGTGATTCTCCCTCTCTGCCCCACTCGTATGAGACCCCACCTGGAGCGTTGCATTCAGCTTTGGAACCCTCAGCATAAGAAGGATGTGGACCTGTTGGAGCAAGTCCAGAGGAGGACCACAAAGTGGTCAGAGGACCGGAGCATCTCTCCTGTGAAGACAGGTTGAGAGAGTCGAAGTTGTTCAGCCCAGAGAATAGAAGGCTCTGGAGAGACCTTATAGCAGCATTTCAGTACCCAAAGCAGGTCTATGAGAAAGCTGGAGAGGAACTTTTACAAGAGCATGTGCTGATGGAACAAGGGGATAATGGCTTTAAACTGAAAAAGAGTAGATTTAGATTAGATAATAGGAAGAAATTCTTCGCTGTGAGGGTGGTGAGGCAGTGGAACAGGTTGCCCAGAGGAGCTGTGGATGCCCCATCCCTGGAAGTGCTCAAGGCCAGGCTGGACGGGGCTTTGAGCAACCTGGTCTAGCAGAAGGTGTCCCTGCCCATGGCTGGGGGGTTGGAACTAGACGATCTTTAAGGTCCCTTCCAACCCAAACCATTCTAAGATTCTGTGATTCTATGCTAGCTCCTTGGGTTTTCTAGACAACATATAAAGGACAAGCAAGATGATTATGTCACCCCATAACAAAGGCTGGCAAAGTTAAAGGAAAGATAAAATCATAAACAATCTGTAAGAATAGTAATCAAATATCTCTATATTTAAAGATACCCCACTACCACAACATTTGTAGGCAAAGTGATCAGGCCTTCAAGGCTGCTTATTTACCACTCCTTGAATATGAGTGTAGCAGGAGGGAATCAAGCTGAAACAAAATCTGGTGATGTTGTTCACAGTGTTTGTATATATCTTTTTTATATAAATCTCAGATTTTACAAATAAATTCTTTTTACGTTCCTTGCCAATACATTATTAAAATTAAGCAAAAAGATACAGACAGGAGTTAATAAGAAGTATTTGATGAGGTATTTGAGAATGTTATGTATACCAGCACTGTATTCAATGCCAAGCGTATTTATAGCAGAAAGCAATTTCAGTAATAATGTAATTTTGGATCTAATGTACACCATTAGGTTCTCTTTTATTAATGAAATAATAACCTTTTAGTTTACAAGATCTGCTGCTATTTCTGTGGTTGTCTTTTCAGTGAAGAAAAGACTTTTAGCAAATGATGCCACAGAGCATCAGTTGGTCAGCTGGGTTTTTACTTTAGGATTTTTTACATTAATGGCCTAATCATCATGGTGTTTTATTGTAAGAGCATTAGCCAGGAAGAACATACTTGCCATGACTAAAGGATGTCATAACATTTCTCCAGGATTTTCACTGTAATTCAGCCTTCATTACCTGGATCATTATGGTACCGTGCATTTTCAGACACTCTGGTGCCATTGCCAGAAGTGCTACAGCACTTTACAAAGAAGATACTTTCAGAAGATACATTAGCAACTGAGAGCCTTGTCTGCTGGTGAACCATGTATTTAGGCTTATGTCATCCAAGACACACATGGGATACGCCATTGTAGGTAGAGAACCAAATTTGGCTGTAAAAACAAATACCTTTACCTCTGAGGATGTGGCCCAATATAATCTTGTGATTACATTTTCTTTCATTATATCTGCTGTCACTACGCTTTCAACATTGAGGTTTCTTTTCACTGAAGTATTGTCAAAATGGGGGTAGAAAAATGAAGGATTGAGGCAGACTATACTGAAAAGAAAGGAGAAGTACCTGGTTTGCTGCATTGACTGGTTATCTCTGTAATCTTTTTGTGTTAGCTGTGCCCTCCAACTGAGGTGTCCAGCACAGTTAAGTCCCAGTGCAATGGGTTTTTCTCTTTTTTTTTTTAGTTTGTCACTGAATGATGATACTCTGTGCCTCTCCTTTGCATTAATCATGTACTTCCACAGTAGCCAGATTCACTGGCCAGCCAGTACCTGCCTAGGACAGAACCAGACATGCTCACCCATTTAAGGCATCCCTAGTTGTCCCATGAATACATTATCTGTAAAACACTTTTTAAAAAGTTCCAGAAGATCTTGGAATGGCTAACAATTTCCTACAGAATTTACTTTTAGGTAAAATCTCTGTATACACTCGCTCACTCACTCACACAATTTTCCAGTAACAGCAAAACTCTTTCTTCTAAACCACTGGCTAGTACTCTTCATGAGTAACATGGCCACTACAAAGATAAGTAAAACCTTTCAAAACAACACTATCATGTACTTCCCAGGGAAAGCATTTATTTCTACATACTTAAACATCTATCCCCAAAACAGCAGCCGGGCAAGGAGAGATTTTTATTGATCTTCCTGCTTAATTATATCTGTATGAGAATTATCATGCACTCTAATTAGACACCTGTTCTCTCTACACTCACAAGAAGTTTCAATTAGAGTAAAAAAATCAAATTATTAAAGCACTATCCTTTTCACTTTTTTTTGGCCAGAGATAATTAGGGGAAAATTGGCTTAAGCATTCAGACATTCATTCAGGACTCCAGTCAGTTTTCATATAATAAAATAACAAGGCTAAATTCTGTTCGCCATTACATTATGTAAATGGAAAGCTGTATTAAGTCCATTAGTAGATCTGATGTTCACCAGCTTCATGTCCAGTAACCTCTCTTTGATCCTTTTAAACTCAGATCTTGGGAAGTAATGCTATTCCTTCCTTTCCCAAAATACCTCGATACAAGTTTGCAAGGGAAAAAAACACTTTTCAGAAGCCGATATTTGTAAACAACACTGAATGCTGCAAGTGGTCTAGGTGTAGAACTGCTAAGTGATGAGCTGCAGGTCTTGTGCACAAGGCAACATATTTTCCCTGTTTTACCAAGTTAACCCCCAACGATGGAATGCATGGATGCAGGCACTTACTGGGTTGCTCAACTTCATGTGATGTGTGGAAAGGTTTGCAGTGCTGCGTCTGCACAGGTTTTGTGTGGATAAAGACCAGAAGCCTGCAGGCTGAATTCCTATCCTCTTTTTGTGGCTCTGGCAGCAGACTACTTCGCTAGGGAAGGCAAAGAAAAAATAATATCAGAATTAGAACTACAGGCTAAATTTTGGGCATTTATCTTATGTGTGGGGCTGTATATTGTTGTATTACCTACATAAGGCTTAGGAAAGCAGACAGGTAGGTTATACTGCATTTTTTCCAGCATGTCCATCCTGACAGATACACCTGACACATCTGGAGCCACATACATTTGTTCCCTGATGAGCACAGAGGTACCACTCTAACACTAGACAAGGACAGGCTGCCAACCCAAATGTCTGCTGAGCTGCTGCCTCACCTCGTTAACTCCTCGCTGTGTGCATGGAGGGTCCAGCCCAAAGAGATGCCTCTCCTCTCCTCCACTCTCTTGCTGACAGCTGATGCAAGAGCATTATGAAGTGTACTCCCCAGCCCTCCTGTTCAGACACATCGCCTGCACCATGATTCACCCCTGGGGCAGGTAAAGGTACCTGAGGGATTATTCCCTGGCACCTTTTCTTGGCAGCAGGGGAAGGCTGAGAGCCCCAGCAGGAGCCTGTTGCCTCTGCTTTAGCAGCGGGCACTCTTGCAGCTCTTGACACAGCCCAAAGTCTCATTTCTTTCCCTGTGACCCAACACACACTGTTATCCAGGGGCGGGGGGGAGAGGAGCAAATCAAAGAATGAAAGTGAGCCCTAAAGCCTGGGTGAGCTGCCCAGTGCCTCTAGTTATGTTCCACCTTTCCTGGCTCTCTCCATCATCCCTGAGCTGGGGCAAGCCAGGGCCTGCTGTTGGAGTAGATTTTGTCAGAATGTAACACTAGCTGTCTAACACCTGTTTGCATTTTCATAGAGACTAGCATAGGAAGGAAATGTTATTCTAAATCAGCATACACATGGTCCTATCTCAGGTTGCATCCTTCCTGGGGGTAGGGAAGCACTCAGATGTTTTTCATCTGCTCTCTTTCACACAGTGTGGGCTACCCTACCTTTCATATCCATTACTGTCACCATTCCTTTTGGGACCATAAGGGAAAGGCTGTCCTAAGGACCTCATAACTAATATTTCCATGTCATAAGATGGAAGTTATAAGTAGTAGTAGTAGTATTGGTATTAGAGCTACCATAGCAGCTCTTTAAATAAGACTGGTGTTTTATTGTCCGTGACTGCATTCAATAATATTGTAAGAGACTTATTCTGGTATAAGGAACTTGTATGCTAGACAGCCCAGAACAGATAAATATGCTTTGGGAAACTGAGGCACAAAGCCATGCTTTCAGGTGTCCCTAGTCCTACAGAAAAAAAGCAGATATGCAGTTCTGCCAACAGTATAACAGATACTTTCAGGACTAATTTTGTGCTCAAGGAGGTGTTACAATATGATAGAGAGAGGCAAAAATGTACATAAACATGTTCTTGAACTAGCATCAAGTTTTGGTCAGTATTAAGTTCTAGTACAGGTGCAAAATTAGCCCTGGACTGTAGAGGGACAATGGTGTGCACAGCTGAAAGGATGGAAGTGCATTAGGTTTCACCCCTGGTTGAGGCTGAGGAGAGGACAGCGTGGATTCTCCCACAGCCCCTGAGGCTGATGGCATCTGGGAGTAGCATGCTGCTGGGTGAGAGGTCTAGACATTGGGCTGCCGGTGCAGCAGCACCTCCCTCCCAGTTTGCACTGGGCAGTGCAGTGTGCATGTTGCTGTCTCCTAGCCAAGACCTTGCCTGACTGATGTGGCTGCAGGCGGCTGAACCCACTGCAGTCAGCAGGCAAGGGGGCTGTTGGGTTTCTCTCAGAATTAAGAGAACAAGTAAATACTGCTGCATAACTATGTCGTGTTACTCACATGCAGAGCAAGCAGTGATAATCACTCAAAGCAAGCCATAAGGCTCATCAGTCATGTACACCTGGGTCCCACCCGGCCCCTGCCTCAGCACATACCATTAATGAAAAGGGCAATAACCTTCCTCCAAAGCAAAATCTTGCCTTTTTGTATACAGGTTAGAGGGGAAGACAGGGTGAACTGCTTTGGGTGGAATGGGCTTTGACCTGAACCTCTGCCCAAAATGGAAGTTGTCTTGCTCTTCTTCTTTTTTGCAGCCTTGCATGTCTGTGCACCTTCTGGATTATGTCTGGTAAAACTAACCAAAGACCTCATTCATCTCAGATCTCAGAGCTTGTTTCCAGACCTAAGGAGGTTTGAATACATTTGCATAAGCAAGGAAAGTTGGCTTGTCACTGAGTGGTGATTTGGTATTTAACTGACACAATTAAAAAGTCATGAACTGGTGGAGCAAAAGACAGAAGAGAATTGGTCTGTGACAACACTAAATACTGATCTGATTGAAAGTTTCCTAATTGTTTTATCCACTGATAATGCACTAAAGAGCTTTCATAAAACATACATGGCGGAATGTAGAAGCATAGGAATCATCTAAATTATATCCCTGCCCATGTAGCCATCTCGCAAATCACTTAAAACACGGCGTTGTCCTACATTATCAACATTATGTTTTAAATCAGTGAAGGCTGCAAAAATTGAATCTAGATGCAGAGATCCACTCTGCTTCATCAATTAAAGTACAACAAGTAATAAATCATAGAGAAAATGTATTCTTTCATTATACTGGCAAATCATTTAGAGTGCTATAAAAGGTCAGGGATGTCATCTGATACCACACATGAAGTTGAAAACACTTCTAGAAAAGTAAACAAGGACTTTTTTTTTGCCATAGAGAGCAGATGGTGCAGTGCAGTGTCAGATAATGTATCAACACCAAAATAGAAGGGCCTCATTACATTTCCAAAGTAGACAAAAAGTAGAGGATTGTTTAAAGTAAAAACAAAAAAACCAAAAAACAAAAAAAACCCCAAAAAACCCAACCAAAACCCCACAAAACCAACAACAAAAAACCAGCACAAAACCAGAAATACTTCGAAGTAGCAATAGTTTGAAGTAGCACTAGTTTGGTATCAAATCAGTAGAAGTTGAACAGATATTAGTATGAAACATTTCTCTTTGACTTGGAAACTAGCCAAATTCAAAATAAGTGTTATGTTTGCTAATAAATTGAAGTTGAACCATAAATGGTGCGTTTTACTCAGTTACACCGAGTCAGGTTTTTTGACTCTTAAAACAAAGTATCCAAACTGATGTTAAAAAGACCAAAAACTGAAGTCCAAATAAATAATTTGTCGGTGAGCCTGTAGGGTAATATCAACTACCCTATGAAACAACAGCAGAGACATAATTCTGATCATTTCAGGCATTCAGACTTCTTAATCAAGTATATGTATAAACACAGAATTAGAAAATTTTTACAGTAAAGTTTAAAAACTTCAACTAGCAGAAACTAGCCTAGACTTTTTCACCTAGCCCACATAAAGATTATGATCCAAACTGCTCCGGCACTTGTCGTTTTACCAGCATTAACCATGCAGGTTTTACTTACAGTTTTTATCTAAACCCACTGATGTTCAATATTGAGTCTTGGGAAACTTCTTCCACATGTGGTTTCAGCTGAAGAGAACACTATAACACCACATCTGGATTTGCTGTAAAATCACCTGCTTCTAGAATAAGACTTTCCATAAGTAGTATGTCTATTTGCTACTTTTACAGACAAGCCATGGGCTATAGACCTCTTTAAAACCAGCCTCGAACGATGTAGTCCCTTTTATAGGGATGCTATGGGAATGTATGTTCATGCAATGCAGAGCATCATGTCACAAAAGGCCTAGGATTACCACCTAACTTCAGGCACCTATGCCCCCTGCTGTATGTTTTGCAGCCCCCTGACAACAGCTGTAAAACAAGTACCTCCACAGTCAAGTAGCTCAGCTGAGACCTCAATCCCTTCCAGGGGCCACTGTCCTTTATAAAGTGAGTAGAGTAGCTATATCCCTGCTTTTGGTAAAGCAGGTACTTAACGCAGCTGGGATGAAGTCAAGTGTCACGAGGATGGCTCCTAACCAGGAGACAGTTTGTTCAGCGGCACAAATCTTTTCTCAGAGAACCAAAGGAGCTAACCCACAGAAGTGTCTAACTTTAGCTGTACTGCCAGGTTTGGGAGTGCTGAAGAAGAGAATCCGCTCAGGGAAGACAACAGGTTATGAACCTTCACAATGCTGCAGGGGATGGCAGAGGAAGAAAAAGCAGCGAAACGTGTGGCATGCACTTGTGTTTGTTGCTCATCAAGCCTCTGTTGTAATCACGTCGGAAATGCAATCCCAAACTGGGGCATGCAGGAGTGGCACCCTCCCCTGCAGACTTTTGGGGTCAGAGAGAGAAGAATTGGAGACTGAGGCACAGCTGGCTGGAGGTAGGGAGCCTGAGGTTATGGATTGCTGCTGGAGCAGGGGGACATGCTCCAAATTGTGGGGAACCTCTTCTGATATGTGCCTGAGAGAGATCTCTTGACAGCATCATTTGTGGAGATGTGAGGAGCTGAGCCTGTCATATTGGCTGCTAGGGAACCACATGCTTCTCCCACGGCCAGAGACATTAGATTGAGCTTTTGGCAAGGAGTAGATAGCCCACCCTCTGCAGAAACACAGTCTCAGTGGACATGAGGAATCAGGGTAGGATTGCAGTTATTGCAGGATTGAAGGCTGTAGAACTGCAGAAGGCATCAGTCTTTGCCTTTCTGTCTGTGGATGTCCTATGAGTTTTCCTGGAGGATTTGGATTACTGCAGGTTTCCAGGGACTTGTACTCTGCTTTTCCTGCTACTTAGAAACTTTCTGGAGTGTTGCATGAAATGAGGTGACCTTGAAATCATGGAGTCCTATTCAACTTTTCCATCCCCTCCTGTGAAGGACCCCATTAGTAGCACTGGCACCCAACCACAACTAAGTAATGACTTGTTCTTCCCACAAAGGTTCTTTGGGTCACAACATTCATGCTTTAGGAATCCTTGTGGTGCCATTCAGCTAGCAGGATAAGCAATTCATTCTCTGTTAATAACTTTCTAGGCACATTAAATTGCAAAAGAACACAATAATTAGGTAGGGACAATACTCATGCTATCTTTATCTCAAGCTAGTCAGTCCCTGGACTTTGACAGCTTTCACTGGGGTCATTCCAGTGGAGCAAGTCTTGGGTGAGATAATCTACATTGCAGGCTGTCCACATCCAGTATATCTAGGGTCTGAGGCTCAAAGATGAAAAATTTTCTCCATCATGTAATGTTGTACAATACAGGCAGAAGAAATTATTAGTATAACAAGCTACCAGAAATGCCACCAGAAGTAGTCTTAGTGTCTTGTGTGTTGATGAAGATGTCTGCTGCCCTTTGCCACTGCCAGGGGATGACACAGCATCACTGCTGGAATTTGCTCAGTACACATTCATGATGTCTTGTCCTTTCCTTGGACACCAACGTCTCCTTCCCTAGTCCTTGCTCAGATGGACCAACCAGCCAGCTATATTTAGCCACAGTTCTGACAGAGAATTCTGTAAATGGGGTGGTCTGGGAGCCCACACTTGTAATGCATTGTTCTGAGTGGCTACAAACATATTTTTCAGACATCTGATATTTGAGTTAAGGGAGAAGGAGGAGGAATCCATAGAAATTAGCAACAAATTGGTAATATCAACCAGCCATTTCAAATCTCTGTAATAACACTAGCACTTAGTGATGTATTTCCAGCTAAAGCAAAAAGAATCGGGAGTAAGGCAAAGGCAGCTCAGGGTAACAAACACTAGCCTGCTGTGAGTACAGAGGCTGTCAAGCAGTAGCTCCTGAGCTCTCAAGATACACTTCTCTGTTTCACCTCAAATATCCAGCTGAGCTCAGAGGCTAGACATAGTTTCATGCTCCTTTGAAAGGCTGAACAGCAATAATCAACAGTGGTATTTACACAGTGCTTGTCTGTTTGGCATTTTACAATTAATCAATCAATCCCTGCGTCTCTTCAGGGAACGAGGAACTAAAACATTCCTTCCAGGAATGAGAAAATTGAGAAAGAGGAGCTAAACACTTTTGCATGGCTTACAGAGATCCAGTCTCAGCAGAGGCTGTGGAACTCAAGAGGCTCCATCACCCCCGGCTGCACCCATGCCACTAGCCCACACCTTTCCCTCTCAGTGCAACTGCAATATAAATGCTTCCTCCTCTGTGTGTGCTTGCCAAGACCCAGGGCAGCAGCATCATATTCTCAAGTATGCCAGTGGATGTGGTCATGCTACTGCCAAGGTAATTTATAATAGGTACAAAAGCTTGTTCTTAGAGTGTTGGTAAGATATATGGACATAGTAAAGGCTTATTAAAGACTAAGCCACACTAATAAAATGCAAAGGTTGTAATTTAGAATGGAAAATGCTATGATTTAAAAGCAGTGGCCCAATATTGGATCATCATATATATTGTTAATAAATCAGAACAAGCAAGGCACAGAATATCTGGTGTAAAAGTTAAAGCTCTTATCTAAGTCTCTCAGGTAGGGACTCCAGGCTTTCTGTGCAAGGTAAACCCCAATGTCTGTGTAAGAACCTCCTCCATGTATACTGATGGCTTCACATACAGTCTGCCAGGGCTGAAATGGCTCAGGGGTGACATTTGGTGGAGAAGGTCCTGCTGTCACCCCTCTTTAAGGTCCGTTTGCTCAGGTGTCTGTAGTCAGGTGCAAAGAGGATATGCACAACTTTACAAGTACACAGGAAGTATTTACTGACTGACACACACACAAGACAGCTATGATTTTATGAGCTACAAGACAGAGTTCACCACCCCAAGAAGCCTTGGCCCAGTGGGCAACATCCAGAGGAAAGCAGCCACGGCTGTGGCTCCCTAAAGCAAATCCTCGCCATTACAAACCAGCATCTTCCACCAGCTCTATCAATACCAAGGGCACCTAAAATAACTTGGCAACCAGCTCCCCATTTCTTTCCATTGGAAGTTTATTCCTCCTCATGTCAGTATCTTTCCTCTCAAATTCTTGAGCTACCTTGATTGCCTGCTGGTAATTTTACATTTGTTACCCTTATTTCTTATTTTCTACAGACATCTGCACAGTTCTTTGTTGCAGGTCAGCAGCGTCACCAGCAGTCTGAGACAAGATTATACAGCCAGGTGGGAGCAGAGCTGTGCCTCAGATTCCTGGAGCATGAGCCGCCAAGCCCTGGAGGGGGCATAGGTAACAGAG
Source organism: Falco peregrinus (assembly GCF_023634155.1). Taxonomy (NCBI): domain Eukaryota; kingdom Metazoa; phylum Chordata; class Aves; order Falconiformes; family Falconidae; genus Falco; species Falco peregrinus. The sequence goes on from NC_073739.1 coordinate 56,151,927, forward strand.
AGGGGGGTGCCCTCTGTGGCACTATCGCACTGACCAATCTGTTCTGTACCTTGTTGGAAAACATTTAGGCTCAGACATTAACCACTCTTAAACACTTTGTGTTAGACTGTGCACTGATTTACTCCCTGGCAACCCAACCAAAATCTGAGGTTATGAGAGAAGTAACGAGCATAAAATTTAGTAGAAACTTACAGCACCTGAGCAACTGAACAAAGTATTCCTGTACAGGCTGTAGTCCTCTCAAAACTCAAGGGAAGGAGGAAATAAAAAGGGGATTTGTGTCTTAAGAACACAGGGCATTCCTCAGCAGATGTATCCATGCTTATCAATGCCTTCTCCGCATAGTACTGCTGGATGCATTGCAATTGTTCATGTGGGCAGATTAAAGCTTACGCGATTGCGACCTTTGGTGTTTCACCCATCACAGTCTGGTTCCTGAGGCATTGACCTTTAATCCATGACCTTGAATCACATCATCTTCTGATGATCAACATAAAAACCTCTTCATGCAGAAACCCTCCTATTCCTATCTCCAACTAGGTGTATCCTTTGGCCTTTGGGCAGCTAGGATATACTGGTGTCTATGACAATGGTCTCCAGCTGGGGTTTGTAAGACATCCATCCCCCTGGGAATGGAATGCCTTGTGTCAGATCAGTTTTTCAGCCCTAACACTATTTAAGATTTGCAAATAAGAGAACACTTAAGAGGTGTAGATTCACAATAATGGAAAAAACTTATCAAAAGATCAAATATCAAGTTCGTTGCTAAGTTTATATTTAATGATGAAGACTTTCCTTGGCTACTGCAGTGCTGCCAGTTGCCTGTGATTCTTACTGATCAGTCCCTGCAGTGCCCTTTAAGGCTGGCATGTCCTGGAGAGTTTTAGATCTGTGTCTTTTCTTCTTCCATGGCTAATGATTATAGGAGCAACTTCCAACAATTGCTTTAGGCAACATGGTTTTTTTTCCCCACAGTGTATGCAGAAGTACTTGTCCTTGTTCCTACACCCCCCCTTCCCCTCCATCTTCTGGTTTAACAGCACCTTACCTCCAAAGACCAGCTATAGGGGTGTTTTGTGCAAAAAAGGAAAAGGAGTTTGGGTCATTTTTTATCATTATTCCATTAAGGTCTCTTAATAAATATTTCTATTGCATACCTGAATTAAAGCATTGCTAGCTTCAAGCTTAAACACTATTTTTATCTCACCAAGTCTTTTAAGACACAGCGGTACAGCTTTATGAGTCATATATTCAAGAAGTTACTAACCAGATAATAATATGTTTTACTAACCTGGGGATCAGTTCACTCTCAGCACCACAGAAAGTCTAATCAGTCTCTCAGCACCATAGAAAGCCTCACCATGATCTCTTGATCTAAATGAATGACAAAACTGGAAAGTGAATTATCTTGATTGGTTAAAGCTTCTTTATTCCCCTGTAGTTTCAGATCCCCACAGGAGCATAGTCACACCAATACTGCCAAATATTCATTAATTTAAATGCAGTACTATTAGTTTTCATGGTTTCCAACTGAAGTGCAGCTGTCTGCATGACCTGACATGTTCCCCCAAAGCAGCATTTCAACAGCCGTTACAGAAGCTGTTGCATCCCCTGGAGTTCCCATTTAATGCCTTCAAACCACAGGCTAAACTGTTCAAGTTTTCTAGTTTAAGATTTATTTTACTCAGTTACAAAACTCCCAGATGTCCTCCAGCCAATTCATAAATGACAGAATGTACTTGTTTCCTTCCAGCTAAATTTAGCCAGGAAGGCTGTAGAGCATCACAACCAAAGCACACAGAGTGTGAGCAACCAACCAACAGTAAGAGACACAGTACAGGAGACATTAATTATTTTACATCCATAAGAAGTTCTCACTAAGTTCATTAAAATTTTCTGCCTACCTTACATCGGTTGTGTACAAAGCTTATGAGTTTGTTAGAGAAAGAAAGCAAACCAAACTGAGCTAAAGAGCCAGGAAGGGGTTTGGCTACTGCAGCATGTTAAGCATCTGCAGCCCTTCAAAAGACAGGGAGTGGAGTGTGGGAGTGCTGAGTATTAATACCAACGCTTTCTGTGTAACACTCCTTTGCCTCATCTCAAAGTGCTTCACCAAAGTGAGCATAATTATTTCCATTCCTAGCAGAGTACCCTGGGAGATAAATAATGCTTTGTGGAGGGGAATAACACCCTGGCACACAAACCTGCCTGTCCTGGCAAGCTGTTGTGCCATCACCCTAAAAATCTTCTAAAAAAAAGGGTTTGTTTTCCAGTCACCTGTCTGACCTGCTTTTCTCCCAGAGGACAAGCCTCACTTCAGAAACAGGCATTGTGCAAAGTCTCATCTAAGGCGCTTTTACACCAATGTAAGGCTCTGTCCCCTCTAGCGGCTGGACCATGTATAGAGGGTGTGTGTGTGTGTGTGTGTGTGTGGATACAAGCTAATGGAGCTGTTCAAGCAAAAATATCTGCAGGGCTGCAGGTATGCGTTCCAATCCCAGCTGGCACAAGGTAAGAGGGAATAGTTAAAATGAAGGCCATAGCAGATTTTTGCAGACTCTAGAAGGTGAAGATGAAAACCTAATGCTGGATGTGAAGACTTGAAAGTGAGTGAGCAAAATAAGTCAGGCAGAACAGCACAGTGTTAAGGAGATGGTTTTCGCAGTGTTGCTTTGAACAGGCTGTGGGGAATTAAACATTTACAATATGTTCATTTCCATCCTTTTAGAACTGCAGCCTAGACAAATGATGAAGGAGACAATGTGCAAAAGCTTCAATGTGTGAGTGCCACTTCTGCTAAGCTTTTTGACTTTAAAATAGCTAAGTCTGCATGTTTGACACATTCTAAGAGTTAAAGTACAATAAGATTCCATTTTTACCAAAATTAAGGACTCTTTCACCTCCTGCTACTTCCTCTGTCTGCTCTCTGTTATGACAGCGCAGCTCTTCCAGTAGGTCCTTAACTCCTGTGGATAGATGTGGATAGCTGCCTGTGACAGATGATCAGGCTGTAGCTCTGGCAGAGATCCCTAAGCACAGATGTGGATGACACAGACTGACAAGGTGGCAAATAATCATGAGGACTCAGTGGGTGTAGTATCACATATGTATAAAATATATAACATGTAGTATCTACAACATACATAAATTCATAGTATGTTTATATAATATATATATTAGGTTTATGTATACAGATACAGAAATATGCATGCATATTTGTTTCTGCAGTCTGGAACACCTGGAAAATTGAAACCACTTATGCAAAATATGCTTTAACGTGACCATTTAGTGCATGGTCATGGTCATAAAAGGAAGGGCTGAATGTCATGGCAACAAATGCATGGGCTGCAGTGTGGGTGTTGGTGTGAGAAGTAGGAGACAGCCTAACGGGACATCATCTGTCAATGCAGAGGCAGAGTGGATTGCTATAGTTCTTGGGTGGATAAAGAAGAAAAATGGGTAGAAGCCAAAAGTATGATTTTCCTTCTGAGTGTGACGCTGATGACTATGTGTGCTTCGCATGTGTACTGTTTTGAAGTTCACACAGCCAACTCTCAGACACGCCCCCACACACAAACATTAGACAGGAAGAGGGTACAGAAAAGATCCATAAAATCATCTGATGGGGTGGAGGAAGTATCTTACAGCAAGGATTTAGAGATCCTTTCTTAGTCTTCAATCATTTTAAGTTATAAAGAAAAAGTAAAAATCATGGTATAGATTAATTACAGTGTACAAATACCTCTATGGACATAAAACACTCAACCCCCCTTTAATTCAGCAGAAATGCACAGCAAGAACCAGTGGCTGGTTAAAGCCAGAAATATGAAAATGAGAAAGAAGACTCAGAGCTTTTTGTGATCTTTAGCTGCTGGGGAAAGCTATCAAATCAAGTGGTGGGTTTTCCACCCACCTCCCTAGAAGATACTCTGCAGTGAAATGACACTGGTTTATACTGGCTTCAGTATATGGAGTGGAGATGGCCAGCTGAAATAAACTTCTCTGATCTTAGAATCTGTGCAGTTAAAGAAATGCAGAAATGCCTTAATTCCGCAACTCTTAATCTGTAAAGTGTGGATTACTGATCATTTTCTGGTTTGGGGTTTTGTTGTGGTTTCTTTTTTTTTATTTTTTTGTTTTTTTCACTAACTAGCATTATTATGCTTTATTTTGTCTTCTACAGCATTTTCCCCAGTGGCAAGCTGGGTACTTTTGTCATTGAGGCCCAACTCATTCCTGCAGCAGCATGGTGGGTTAACAACTGGCTTAAGTTGTCAAAGGCAAAACCTGGGATTTTACAACTGGCCTTTTATAAACGGTATACTGAACATCACTTGCCATAGTTGAATCACAATTTCTGCTACCTTTCTTTCAAAGGAAATGGTAAGTTGTCTATTACTCTTCTCATTTAAAAGGTTCTTTTCACTAGCGTGGTGCTGACTGATGACTCCAGATAGTAATAGTGAGTGCTGGTGCAGATGTCAGAGAAGCAGCAGACCAAAGGGTAATGTTTGCCTTAATGGAACATTATGCAATAAATTGGAAATAGGCATGGATGAATTTTAGTGATGATACTCCAGTATACACTCTTTTCTGGAATGTCATTTACAGTGGCATTGAAGATAGTAATTACAAATACACAGCAAGTTATCTGCAGTGACATTACTTCCACACAGACCAGGAGTTTAATAAAGATTCCTGTCTTACCGTGTTGTTGATGCCATGCTACTGACCTCTTGAAGATACACAGAGCCAAACTGTGATTCCAGTGCCTTAGGTAGTTTGTGTGGTTCTATACTGGGTCTGGTTGGGGTGGAGTTCACTTTCTTCACAGTAGCTGGCAAGGTGGTGTGTTTTGGATTTGTAACCAAAACGATGCTTGTAACAGTGATATAACACAGTGATATTTTAAGTATTGCTGAGCAGTGCTTGTGTAGCATGAAAGCTTTCTCTATTTCTTTCTCTGTCCTCTCAGTGAGTAGGCTAGGGTGGGTGAGTGGTCAGGAGGGACTCAGCCAGGAAAGCTGACCTGAATTAACTAATTTCATGTCATGTAATGTCACACTCAGCAATAAAACAGGGATGAAAAGTTTCTCCAGCTCTGAAAGTGGCTGGGCACCAGTGTGCTTGCTGGTGGGAGGTGGTGAGTGATTGCCTTTGCATTAATTGGCATTGTTTTGGGTTTTTCCTTCACATATTAATCTGTCTTTATTTCAATCGATTACGAGTTTTTGTCACTTCTGTCCTTCCAGTTCTCTCCCACACTTGCTGGAGGGAACTGAGGAAGCAACTGGATAAGTGTTTGGCTGCTGAGGTCAATTGACTACAGGCTCCCATGTAAGTTGATAGCAGATGATAGCAGGGGACTATTTTGGCACAGGTATCTTGGCTGTCTGACTCCATGCAAAGAGAAGAATCAAGTCATGAGGAGGTGCTAAGACCATCATTGCAACTTGTCCCAAGTCTGGACCCCAGGTCAGGTCGACCCTGTAGCAGACAAGTGAACAGGGAAGTCCCTGTCATCTCCCACTTCTAAACAAGGTATCCATCTCCTTAACTGGTAAAATACAACAGAGCTTGTAAACATCAGCTGTGTTCCTACAGCCCGCTAGGAATAAGAAAATAATAACCGTGGCTAATCCTGATTCTATCAGAAAATTAAGAAGTTTGCATAATTTCTGTTCAAGCTATGTCATGAACTGGCACAGATACACCATTTGTAAAAATTTTATTTACTAGTAGTGAAGCCTAAGCAAGTTAACTTCCTGATGGACAGCCCTCACCCAGATGGAGGTTGGTGGGGGCTTGCTCCTTTCTCCCTAGCCAAGCCCAGCTTGGGCACTCAATGATAGCAAACAAGGGGAGGGCAGACTCTTTTCAGTGGTGCCCAGCAAGGCAAGAAGTGACAACAGGCACAAACTGAAACACAGGAGATTCCCTCTGAACATCAGGAGACACTTTTTTTACTGTGTGACTGGGTGACCAAGCACTGGCACGCATTGCCCAGGGAGCTTGTGGCATTTCCCTCCTTGGAGATATTCAAAAGCCATCTGGATATGCTCCTGGGCAACTGGCTCTAGGTGACCCAGCTTGAGCAGGGAGATTGGGCCACATGACTTCCAGAGGTCTTCTCCAGCCTCAGCCATACTGTGATTCTGTGATTTTCAATACCAATCAGTGCCCAGAGGGATTCATGAATGTCCTGGTTACATCTATATTCTCTACACCCCATCTGAGGTGCCCTTAGGGTCGTGGCAGCCTCAGCTGTGACCTGGGAAGTGGAATTACATATGGTCAACTTTGCCAGGCTTTGGCTTTATTGGCAACTGAGTAACCATAACAGGATTGATCGTACCCCAGCTTTTCCTGTAATCAGAAGTCTCCTCCTCCCTTGAATGCTACTGTACATCTCCTGTCTACAGGAAAAACATACAAGTTTTAGAATGACTGCCTACCAGCACTTGCTAGCAATTCCATTTGACACCACATAAGCACAAGATACCTGAAAACAGAGTAACACAACAGAGGAACGCTGCATCTCAGTGTAGGCTCCCAGACTTTGCCCTCCCCACTCGCTAACAGTCCTGTTGTGAAAGGAGTGCTGTTCGGGAGGAACTCTTTAGAGATGCTTGTTAAACGGTACAAATTAAAGCAGGTATTGCTCTTCCTCCAACTTTTAATATGTTTACACAATACTAAGTCGCAAGTGCTTGTTAATCACTTTCAACAGCATGAACTTTTCAAACATTGCACTTCTGTTGATATAAAAAATAAAATAATTTATTGAAATAAAAGGTCAGCTGAAAAAACATTGTCTCTTCCCAGCCTTGTCTGAGTTACAGGGTTATTCTCTTTACTGTAGGAATAATAAGGATTATATTTCACAGAAGACTGCAGCATATTATCCATCTCTTTCTTTTATACTCTAGGAGAGGTTATTTCAGGTTTTGTGGATTCCTAAGCTAGAACTGTATTGTCAAGGCCAAATGTTCTGCATGTGCAAGCATGCTCTAAATGAAGTAAGACAAAGGCAGAGCAGCCTGGTATCTGAGAGATGAAATTCTGTGAACTAGGGTGGCATCCCACTGATTCTTTTTTGGAGTGGATCCCCAAACCCATAAATACAGAAGAAAATCAGATTTGCATATTATTGATTTCCATTGAAGCTTAGATTTGTGGAGCATGTGCTACCTTCATTTACATTGTCACTTCTGCTCTGTCTCAGATCTCCCTTGAGCTTTCTGCTCCTCAAACAGGGCTAGGACACTTGAGAAACCACGTGTGGGTTGAGCATTTGGTGAACACTGGCAGGGCTAAGACTTCATGGACTCCTGATCCTTACCTTACACAGGGTGCTCATCCTGCTGCGGTTAGGGGAACAGAGGGAGAGAAATCATGCCACCACTGCATGTGCCACAGGACAGAGGAGACACCAAACATCTGCAGTGCCACGGCAATTTTGTGTCTCGGAATATTGGGTGCTACAGCTCTCACTCCCCACAAGTTTTGGCCAGTATTTTACAGCAGACACAAAGGGCAAACTGTGATTTTTTTCAGTGTCTCACACATAGATTCGAACTCACACAGGCAGAGAGCCAGATAACAAATCCAGGTGTTTTCCTAGCTGACCTTGTCTTCTTGCACCACACAATGTCCAAGACTTAGATGTGACAGGGTAATTTAGGCTGGAAGGGACATCAGGAGGTCATCTGGTTCAACCTCCTGCTCAAAGCAGGACTACTTTACTTTGCATTATTTAAAGCACACAGAACACCAAAGACAGTGTTCAAATGACATGCTTCACACAGGATGGAGGCAGTGTTTAAACCTGTCAGCCCTATGTTAGAAACAGACGAATGTGACAGGGTTTACCAGCTTACAGGCGAGAGCTGCCCACATATTCCCTAGGCATCAGCTGTAGCTGCTAAGAAGAACCAGCCGTAAAGAAGTAGATCAGACCTTGGCTTGGCCTGAGCTCCCCATGCACTGCAGTGATTGAAGTCATTTGTGACATGGCTGTCCCTTTCTTTTCTCCCCTTCTGAAGGGCTATGATACATGATATGTTGCTTCCCAGCATAGCTGCAGATCTGAAGCTAATCTAAATGAGCTTAAGGCTTGATACGGAAAGATAGTTTTGGGGTTACTCAGGAAAATGGCATGGGTGGAGGATTAAAGTAATCTGTTGGCTTGCTTTTTTTGGAAGCAGCTCTTTTGTTCAATAAAAGTTAAAAGGCATTTGGTTAAGACTTCACACAGTTGTCTGTGATTCTTAAGCAGCCAGTGAGTGTACAGTAAGCAGTGAGAACAGTCAGATCTGAAATAACATCATATTTGAGTCTCAAAGTATCTTTTTAATAGCAGTAATTTCTATTTCTATCCTCTGGAATTATTATTACTGAATACCTTCTTAGAAAGCTGAAAAGTAGTTTGCCATTGACAAAGACAGACTATCCCCAAATAAAAAGATTTATATCTATATCTGAAATTCCAGGTGATTATTCAGAACCAGGTGGTTATGCTTGGGCCTATTTCTTTTATCTTACTTACCAGTATAAGTTTATTTACAACTCTGATTCACCCAAAAGAGACATGCAACACAGAATCTTTACATTTCAGTGGCCAATCTTGCAACAAAAGCATTTTCTAAGACATACTGAGAACTTCCTGCTCTCAAACAGTCTAGTAACAAGAATTGCAGAAGCATTGGAAAACTGAAAAGGAGGAAGCTAAAAAGCTGCAGGAAATATAAATGCTCATATTCTTGAAAGGATATTATCCAAACTAATCTTGAGGGAGCTGATCTTTGAGTGTGAGGATAAGAACAGTCATTATTCCATTGAACAGTTTGTAAATATGATGATAAAACAAAAGACACCATAGCAGCCTGCTCAGAGGAAAACGGGGGTGTTTGGCTTGTTGCTGACTTGCCCTTTCTTTCTTTGGCACATCTGTCCTCTGAATGTCGTCTGTGAAAGTGACCCTTGGGTGATAATTCTGATGACATGCTCTTGGCAGCTTGAAGTTTAAGTCTTGCATCATTCTCAGTGAAGTTTGTACCATATTTTGATGTCCCTCAGCGCACATATGGGAGCCTGTAAATGTGAAAGAGTGAAAACCTGGCTGTCCAGTACTTAGCAGCACATGGCAAGGATGTCCAGCCATTTTAAGCAGCAGGGAAGAAGCACTGCACCATCACACAATTGTTTTCCTTCCCTCCCAAAGATCACAGAGTTTCCCCAGCCTAACCTGGATAGGAGAAAGGAGAAATCCCAGAGATATTTTCAAAGCCAAGTCTCCAGCATGATGAGACAGGTTTGGTTTCTTTAAAATGGGTGGGTGGAGACAGGGAAAAGGGAATTGAAACTGTTTTGAAGTAATAGCAACCTCGGCTGCCTCAACGGGGTGCAGAGATATGTGATATGCTGTGATTATTGGAGTTTAGAGGCTTCCTTTTCAGACCACAACATTTTTCACTCTTTTCAGAAACAGTATTACATTACAGGTGTTATAACTTTTCTTCAGAATCAGACTGGCCAGGGAACTGTAAATCTAAATCATGGCTGCCCTCAGGAAACCTGCCAGCCTGTAAACACAATGAAATGAGTGAGATGAAAGCTTCTGAGTGAGAAAACGAATTTTAGGCATTCCACTGAAGTCTCTTTAGTTTTTACAGTCTGGCCTAGCATCTAGAAGCAACAGCTGGGGAGGACCTACTAATTTCCAGTGACTAATGCTGGGAAGATTACCTTAAGCTTGAAATCTTTGCATAGGGGTCCAAGAGGGAAGAGAAAGCTTATTCCCTCAGCATTTCTCATATTTTTTCCAGCGCTGCAAAGACACAGTATGCTACCTTAAATAACAAGCTTTCCCACTTCTGAAAGCTTGTATGATCAAACTGACGAAGTTTGCAATGTGGAGTTTATGTTGAAAAGTAGCTGAAAGTGCAGGCTGACCACAAGAGCAACTCTTCAGGACATTGCTTGTTCTGCAGCGTATTTCCTGCCTTGGCATAGTTGTCTGCTTTCAGAGGGCTGTCCTATTTTTAAAGGCATCTCTCTTCTCACAGACTTTTGCTTACAGATCGCGCCTAGCAGGGGCAGGTGAACGCAAGCCAACAATATGGGAACAATTCAAGAAGTTTTTTCATGTTCCTTCATCTGAACCTGAGAAAAGGTTCCCTTTAAGACACAAAAAGCTTCTAAGACACACAATACTGTCATTCATTAACATGTTTATCCCCACCTCTGCTCCATCGTTTTTCATTGTCACACATTCCTGCATGTCATCTGGGCACAATGAAAGAAGCCAAAACCCTGCAAGAACATTTCCTGTCCAGACTGTGAGAGACTCTGTGTCTCATGTTAGCTCATTCTCACAAGGTTTCCAGAGCAGAAATTGCCGAGAGTGAAAGAGCATCCAAGAAACACCCATTGCTACCTATGCCAAATGTTCCTGACAGGGTAGTGACCTGAAGAGTCACCTGGATTCCTCAAACATCTTTCAGACAATATTCATATCTCTGATGCTAACTCTTGCCCCCCGACCTCTACTTCCCACAGTCCATAAGACCCTCCTGGATACTTTCCAGGCACTGTTTATTTCCAGATCCCTTATAAAGCTCCCTGTGAAGAAAGTCATGGGGTTCTGCAAATAAGGAAATGCTGGGCAACTGCAAAAGGAGAGGGCAATGATTTATTCTCAGCTACCAGGACCTTTCTTTCATTGCCAACCTGTCAGTAACATTCCCACTGGTGTTTCATACAGTTGCCATCAGTTAAAACAAACTTTCACTGTCCAGCAGAAATGAGACTAACAAGTTGTCCATCAGCCCATTCTCTCTCCCACAGCTGGAAAGAGCAAGCTGCTTCTTCATTTATCTCTATCAGGCTCATTTTGCCACACAGGTGCTCAAGCAGCATTAAGAGGTGCCATAGGTATGAATGTGATTAAGAAACTCAGAATGGCCATTGATTGCCCTAGAAAAACCCTTCTCAAGTATAGGGTCAAGTTTTAATATCTGGGTGGTTGTTGTTTGGGGCCTCTAAACCAGATAGATGGGTATGCCCTGAGTGGAAGACCGTGGCTGAACTACGTGTAGGGATGAGCTGATCCTACAGCGAAGACTTGGACCTTCTATGTGTCAGCTGCTGGAAAGCAGCGCTGTGCAGCACTGTTCTTCAGTCACCAGTCTCAGGGAACAGGCCACATGCTTTTCAGCTCAGCAAGTCATGGAAACAGAAAGGCTGCAGTCAACTCATTGCTTCTCAGCTGCAATGGACAGTTGGTGGAGACTTTAGGTGGAAGGGCTCCCAGAATCACCACTTCAGTTGCTGAAGTCAGTGGGCCTGTCCTGAGCACCATGAGGAGGATCCTACGTATGACTTGTAAGAGTCAACAAGTAAGTAAAAGGAAGGTATTTGTTAGTGAAAGGGTGTATGAAACACATTCATATTGGAAGTGTTTACTGGTGGAGACTGGGGATCATGGGGAGGAGAGGAAGGTGTATCAGAGCTGGGAATGTGGTAGAGGTGTCAGAATTTGCACAGGTGATTCCTGCTACACCAACCTCTTTGGTGGGAGCAAATGGACATAGAGCTTAAAATCCTGAGCAGCCTATGATGGGCAACTACTAAGCCTCCCCTATTTTGTGTTGGTTCTGGTCCTGACACTAGCGCAGAAATTAATCCCTTTCTGAACATCTGGGAATTTACTGTTTGGGCTACCCAGCTGTCTCTGGAATAATTAATTCCTTGTGTCAGGGAGATAAAAGGCTCCTGAGCCTTTCCTACTAGGTCAGCAACTGGCAGCAGGCATAAACAGGGCAAATGTCCAAAGGGTCTTTCTACATTTATTCCTGTTGGATGATGGTTTCAGTTTTCCTGAAGAGAGATACTGGAATTCTGATACCCTTTTTTCTCTCTCTCTTTTTTTTTTTTTTTTAATTCACTGGAAATAATCCACCCCTCTCTGTCTTTCCTATCTTTGTTCTCAGGTGTGGAAACATGTTTACTGTGCAGTACATCAAATTTGGTGTCAAATAATCATGGAAATTGAAGTTTCAACCTTGGAGCAACATTTAGTTTTAATTAAAGCATCCTAAATAAATAAATAATGTTGTATTCCTTTAAAAGTCTCCAAAGTTTGTAAAGCAACTAAATACTAAAAAATTGATGTGCATACATACAGACATACAAGCACACATAATTTTGAAATATTTCATCAATATGTGTATTCATGAACTGATGATGTTTGTTTTAAGTGCATATATTAAAAACCTACACACAGGCATATTATGCGATAGTAGTAACACTAATATATGACATGCCACAGAAATAAAGAAGCAGCGAAGTGTTCTGCTTAGAAGTGGGTTACAGAGCAGTAAAAGTAACTCTATCCACCTATCCCATATCCATCACTGTGAGAGAGGCAAATCTGATTACTTCAAAAAACAGGTGTGTTTTGTGATCATATTATAAATGGCTATGATTAAGATGTTAAGACATTCTCGAAAATGTCTTTCAAGAAATTACCATACGAAGCATAATGTGCTTTTAGAAAAACCTGTCTACTTTAAGAATACTTCTGATGTTAATGGATCTGAAATAGCTTTTGAACACTTTAAAGAACTCTTTTCCACCTACGTAGGTAGATTACAGGTGAAAACTTTAGGATGCTGAATGACGTTTTGGGAGTTTCCAACTGAACTTTTATGTCATGCTGAAATACACCGAAAATCACATGAGACAAAGTCACTTCTGTGACTGGATCCATGCCTCATTATTCAGCCCTACAGTGGCAACAGAGGTTGCAGCTGTCATGAGTTAGACCCAGATCTTCAGCTGTATTTTAGCACCTACCTCCTACATGGCACCAAGAGAGGTACTACGTCAACAATTTCACAGCCTGAGCGTTTCCTTCCAGGCAGCACAGTTCAGGCAACACACACTGTATTTCCCAGATCAGATAGTCCCTTGGATATGGTAACGAACAGCAAGCACCAAAGTTACACACAGACAGGGACCAGCCAACTCAATCTCCCGCTGCTTTTTGAAATGTCTAGTCTTCACATAGCATTTTATGTCTTCATAACAGCCTGTAAGACAAGGTCACTAAATTTACCCTCAGATAAAACCAATAAAAGAAAGCCAATAGCATGATCAGTTGATATGTATGGCAAATATCAACATTTAGAGACAAAGGGGAGGGGGAAGTTACTCACAGTTTAACACTTGCTTTCTAGCACAACGTTTCTTAAGCTCTTTGAAAAATTAAACCAAAATGATGAAGTCACTGCTGCAAAGACCAAGCTCAATATTTATGTCTGTTCCCTAGGCCAAATACTTTGAATGTAAAGAAAGCAAAAATATGTTTCAAATCAGCTCACTGCATGGTTCTAGCAAATTGTCTGTGAACCCGTGTTCTCTACTAATTTGAAGTTGTGTGTCACTTGGGGCTCTCTCACAGATAAAAGGTTTCTTTTCCTGTTCTTTGTTGCATGTCTCTGATTTCTAGATAATTGAAACAAGAGAAGCGGAGTGTACTTGGGAGTGATACCTTTTAAGCTGTTCTTGGCTTGGATCCTTGATGCAAGGCTTGCCTTTCTGAATTCTTTTAAAATGTGTAACAAGCTGTTGAACTGATCAACAACAAGCTGAGTGCATTCTGAAAAGGTTCAAAAAAAAAAGAGAATAAGTCTCCTACAAATGCTTCACTGATACTGAAGGGATACATTTTTGGTTTTATTCAAAAGTACTTCACAACTAATGTGTTCCCAGAAAATAGACAGAAAAGTGTCAGGGTGACCTCAGAGCAGCCCCAGGGCAAAGGAACTTGCTGCCCTCTCCAGTACTTTAAAGAAAGTGTGTTCTTGAAATGTGCAACTTATGTATTCACATCTGCTTATCTACAAGGCTGTCCTGATTCGACTCAATTCAGGAGAATAAGGTTAACCTCTGAATAGAACAGAATTATTTAGACTGGGAAGGAACTTTAAGATCATTGAGTCTAACCATTAACCCAGGACTGCCAAACCTACCACTAACCATGTCCACCAGAGAGTTTCTCTTCATGTCCTTGGGTGATTAACATGTCTTGAAGATTTCTTTCCTAATCTATTTAGTGAAGAAGAAAACCCAATAGCAATAAAACATCATAAGCCAGACTTCTAGCATTTTCCGAAGACTGACTCATTGCCATTTTTATTTGTTTAGTAGTTGCATCTTAACCATGCTGAAGGTACAAATCAGGCTTGGACCCAGGTTCAAGAATTGGTGTGAGTTCTTTTCCTGCAAATGGTACTTTCTACTTATACGACAAACTGCGAAGTACACCAAGCAAGTCTAATGGATTGACATCGTCTGAAGCAGCAAACCAGAAGCATTGAAATGCTGAGTTTTAATGGGACATTCTAGTCTACTTCATATCGACCATGTAGATGTATCAAAGATTATTTTTTTTTAGTGCGTGTCGATTCTTTCAGTGTTCATGACACCAGAGAAAAGGCAGGTGAACATAAAAGCCAGCACCAAAACATTCAAATCTTATGAAGCTTCAGAAAATGCCAAATTCAAATGTGTGGTGCAGGTTTCAGCCATTTATTGTTCTTTTCAAACTGATGTGCCCTTTTCTAACCAAGATGTCATGAATGGGTTTGTTTCATATGAGCAGGGTGAAAATGGGGATGGAGAAAGCAGGTTGTTTGTGAATGTAGAAGTATGTGTTTCCTCATGCAAGTTTTCCTTATCAAACCAATTACCTTTCAAATACCAGATCCGGCTTCACCTGGAAGATAGCTTGAAAAACTTTATGGTCAAAACCCAGTATTCTGGCCCTTGCTTTTGTAGTTGCTAGTAACGCTAGCAGGCTTTTGCAGAAACAGATCAACTGGCAAACCCACAAAACGACGTAAGGTTTTCCCACGGGCAGGCAAAGAGACGCGCTGTGCGGCGCCGCCTGCGGGTACCCCCGCTCTGCCGAGCATCGTGTCCCCAGCGTTCCTCGCTGCCGGCTGGCGCTGGGCGTTTCTGAGGCACACGGTACAGGCTGCCAGAGCGACACCCGGTAGCAGCCGGGCGCAGGAGGCGGCCGTCGGCGCCGGCGGGCCGGGGCGGGCTCGGCCTCGCGCGGGGCGGGCACGCGCGGCCCGGGACGATCCCCGCCGCCGCCACGAGGTGGCGGTGCGCACTGCGCCTCGCGCCGCGCCGCCCCGCCGCCGCCCCCGCGAGTGACTCCGGTCGCTGTCCCGCTGCACGCATCTGCTGTTTTACTAACTGCACACACGCACGTGCTGTCCAGCTGCTTTCCGTAGCGCCACCTCCGCCGTTACGATCTAGGACAGAAACTGGGGTTCGACCCATTTATTTTCCCTGAGTCCGGCAAGACGCAGGGCGCTGCTGCAGGGACGGCATCCGGCATTGCCCTTCTATCACTTCAACTTTTCCAATGAACTGATGTCAGCAGATACAAGCCCGCTGGCAATAGGCTGGCTGCTTCTGCTGCCGCAGTCCTCTGAGAAGTTCATGGACTCCTGCCTCAGGTTACAGATCATAAGCTGAAAATCGCTGAGACGTAAAAAGGTAAAGGGACTCCATGTGAACAAGTATGCTCTTCTGCAGAGAAATTATCCTGTCATCTTCCCATTCCATTAGCAAAGGAAAGTGAGGCCCTAATTCTCCTTTCATGTCTATAGGTGCAAAGCAGGCTTAATTCTGCCAATGTCACTGTGATTGTGCTAGTGCAAACTTCGTGCTAGATCAAAACTGAACTCCAGATAGTCTGTCTTGCAAGACTGTCATGAAAGGATTTTTAAGATACTGATGAGCTCAGGTAAAAAATAAGCTGCCTCACTTTGGAAGTGCAATCATTGCCGGATGCCAAGAATAACAAAAAAGGGCCTGAGTCTGCTGCATTGCAATGACTTTTCTGTTATGTAAAACCATTCATTAAACTCTAGCACTGTCACGTAAAGAAAAATGCTTGAAAGGCCACACCTTCTAGTTGGGCACTTGAATTGTCATCTCTGTCAGAGCTGGATGGAGCCTCAGTGCACGCTTCCAGCTCTAAAAATGCAGCTAAAATCAGTGTAAGTGGGTTTAACTTCACAGGAGAAACATACAGCTCCCAAATATCACACATATGCACTATGAAGAGGTTTTCTCTTCACTGAGTGCCCCATCCTATTTAGTGCCCCAACCCGTTTAGCTTCCTAATGACCAGTAGCCTTCTTAGCACAACAATCCAGGTTTTGGAAGACAGCGTTACTCATTACACATATCTTACTGCGCACTATAATGATTTCTGTCCATCTTTACTGGGAAGCTGCTAATAAAGTAATCTTAAACTCCATTAATGCCTTTCCTTACTGAATTACCCCTTTCATGGCCACAGAGAATTCAGTTCAATTAGACTTGCTTCTTCAAAGCCAAATGGAGAATTTTTAGCAGAAACACCAAAGCCCAATCTACCAGTTGAAGGGGTGGCTGAAGCACCACAGTGAAGTGGCTACACTGTGCCTTCGTCCAGGTCTCCTGGGCCTCCAGCTGCCAGACCTGACCTGTTTGCATCATTGCGGCTGGCACCATGCTCTAATGTGCAATGGAGATGTGCCCTCGGTTACATGGGGGTTTCAGTTACCCTATGTTCCAAGTGCCTCAAAAGCTTTCAGCGAGGTTTCTAGGAGGGTACCTCATTTCAACTTGTGGATTGGTTTCTTGTTCTCATTTTTGTGGAGATGCAGGAGAAGAGATGTATGTGAAAATTCACACTCTAGCCTGGCACACACCCTTGGGGAGACCTAGCTAGTCTGAGCAAGGGGTTTCTATTAAGTTACTCCATGTAGTACGGAGAGGTATGTAACTACACCAACTGGAAGACTACTGCTAAAGTATACCGTATCTGTGTAAACACAGCTTAAGCCAATTTAATGTTTGCTGGCTCCATTGCAGAGCTGCAAAGACTTTGTAGTGTTTAAGGGGCCACTACTGACTTAGATAAAAGCAAGGGAAATAATATTTATTTTCTAAACACTGTCCAGTGGTACAGTCATCTGTGAAAACAGCTGGTGTTTTTGGAAGTATATCTTGTTGAAAAAAGTGCAGGACTGAGTTATTGACAGTGTTCACCTATAGAAAAACAATCCTTGGGAGGCATTTACATGAACTAGTTGGTTTTCAGTTTTTGATGATGTCGATCACATCTTAATTCAATTTCATTCCCCTCATTAGCTTACTCACATTACTATGGCAACTAGCACATGCTTTTACCTTGAACACAAGTTCAGAACATCTTGATGATGTTTAACTGAACTGAGTTTCATTCCCTTTATGCTGATTTTTCATGACCCATTTTTGCTGCCTGCTGTTGTCTGCCCAGCTGTGACAGAGGAGCCAGGGTGCTGGGAGGTCATGCAGCATGGGAATCAAGACACTCCTTACAGGACAGAGTGGCGCTGGGATTAAGGGGCAGCCTTGTGTGTCCGATCAGAACAAGTCGTAGAAGCCTCTCAGAAGGCCTTGGCTCCCCACTGGCCCCAGAGCCTTCTCCCTGCACACAGAATGACAGTGTGGGTGTTGTTTCTCTGACAGGAACTGTAGCCAACAACCTTCCAGCAGACAGTGTCATCCGCAATCCACAGCCTGGGTATGGGATTAAAGGATATAGTAACTGCTATACAGGACAGACCGGTGAGACTGCACCCTGTGATCACAGGGGTTTATTAAAGAAATGGTGTGTCATCTGAAAGCTGCTTGAAGTGTTATATCGTGTCCTACAAAAGGTGATTCTACCCTCCATACACATCTTTAAAGCCCAGTGGGTGCACACAGGAGGATAAACTGCCTGTTGTGGGCCAGCCAAAAGGTCTGCCTAACACTGTAGTCTGTCTCTGGCAGTGTCCAACAGCAGATGGCCAAGGAATAGGGTAAGAGCAAGGCAAGAACACAGTAGGATATTTTCCCTGTCTGTACTCATTAGACTCCTGTACGATCCTGATCCCAGGTTGTATCTTCTTTATTCCAACCCTCCTGCAGTGTTGTGTCCCATTAATCTATTCGATCGCTTTCTTAAATCACATACACTCTCAGTCTCCACACATCTTACACCAAGCAGGTCTGCTCCTGGGGGAGTGGTGGTACTTGGAATTTTTGTTTTGATATTCAAGAGGACACAGGTCAGATGATGAGGAGACACTTGCATGCATTTGCGCAAAGGGTAAAAGCAGGACTCATAGCTCAACAATCACATGTCGAGCACTAGAGCATAGAGCGGGAATAAAAGGCTGTGGCCCTGTCTACCCAGTGTGTGGACCAACAGATACACAAGCTTCCTGACCATAGCCTCAGTCTGCATCATTTCCCCTGAGTTACCCAGCTCTAACCCTGCACAGAGGACTCAGCAGATGTTTGCAGATTCTGCACAAGGGCGCTCTGTATGGCACATTTCCCACAATGCTGAGATACAATGTCTCAGCTGTGCCCAGACTTTCTGTAGCAGTAAGGACTAGGCTTGCCTTTGATGGAGGTTTATATACTGTACATACTGTACATTTTTTGCGAGAAGAAATACATTTCAAGGTTTTGCTTTGATGGCAGATTGTGGGTATTTGTGCATTCTGTAGAGTGCATTTTCAAGGCATTTCCATTTTAAACAATTCCCTATGCAGTTGAGTCCAAGAGCATGAAATAGAATTAACACCAATATTAGCTGCACAGTTGCTTTCATTAGGGCTGCTTTTTGAATGCTAATGTTACCTGATCTGTAAGCAGCTGTTACCAGTAAATGTAAATCACAACCAGGAAACAGAATTATTTTATACAATAGGAACAAATCTTTTTCTGCTTTCAGTATACAAAACATTCTTCCTTTCCTCTAAATACTTCCGTAATATTATTTTTACACAGTTATGACCATACTTCTCATTTTGCTTTTCTTTACTTTTTCTTTTTTTTTTTTTTTTTCTTAATGGTTCTGCTTTATTAGCCAGACACTTTTACTCCTGGAACTAAGTATTTTGGGGTATTGATGACAATGACATAGTAAAGAGGCTAAGCTGTGCTGAAATAGATGAGATCTGTTACACTCATTCTGATTTATCTGGCTCCTTTGCTGATTTGCCAGCCTGAAATCTTTGGCACAGTTTCAAACCATGCCTCTGGCAGAGATGGGATTTTTTTTTTTTTTTTTTTTTGTGTGTGTGTGTGTGTATGTGGCACTGTTGTGGAAAATTCTTGCTCCATTTTTGTTACAGATGACATGTTCAAACTTAAAGTGCCACAAAGTAAAATCTGTGTCTTAAATCCAATGCTTTTTCCTTTTTTCCCTGCAACTATAAAAGAGAAGTGAAGCAACTTGAGGAGGGAAGGTAGTTTGTATCAGTCCCGTGACCTGCACAGACGCGCTTTTATCATTTGTTCCCACACAAAAAGCATCTTAGAGCTACTTTGGAACACAAGCATCTGGATGCAGCAGTAGTCTATGGGTTATGTCCTCTACTGAAATCACTGCTATAAAAAAGTCACACAGATGTACTGAGCTGTCTTGAAGTTTTGCACGCCATCCAGTCCCAGCCATCCAGCCTGGAGTAATGTAGATACACTGACCCAGTGGCCCAGTGATCTTGCTAAGGACTGTTCCAGCTCCTGTTCTGTTGTGCACAGCTGGGTACCACTCAGGTTGACAAACCTCCTGCTTCTTGAAGTGAAAAGGAGCTTTGTCCATCTGATCAATGGTTTGATCCACTGACTTACTTCTTTTCTCCCTTTCTCACGCTAACCAAGGAGGTGCCTTTTTTGCACATTCTGAACTTAACACATTGTGATGAATTACATTATAAAGTAACCTCAGCAGGAGGAAAAAAGAGGGTGGCTTTTTGGATCAGCTGGTGTTCTGGGAGTATGGAGTGAAAGGTAGTCGAGTGTACAAATATTTGGTGTATGAACCATTCCTAAGACCAGTCATTTTTTTTTCCATGGGCACCACATACTTCTGGGAGTCATCTGCCCAGTATGCGAGCTCTGATTTTTCTCCACTTTGGTAACAACTGCAGTATGTAAAGCTAGTAGAAAAGGACATTCTTCTTTTGTCTTCACAACCTAGTATAAATATAATTTGTGTAGACCTTGATGTATTTTTATTTGTTACTGTTGCTACTTCTGTTTCATAACTTTTCAACCTGGTCATGAAAAATGATAAATTCCATACAAATTACTAGGGAAATTAAAGAATAATCCAAATGAATAGTGTTTAGAGGCAATACAATATGCAGCAAAAGTTTTTTTTTTTTTTTTACAACCTTTTCATGGAATCATAGAATGGTTTGGATTGGAAGAGACCTTAAAGATCCTTTGCCATGGGTAGGGACTTTTTTTTTGAAAGCACATCAAACAGAAGTAATTAATAAGATATTCTCTTTAAGAAAAGAAACAATAAATTATAAGGAAATTGTTATTGATACAAATCTGTTACTGTATTACCCTGAGAAATGGCTTATTACATACTATGTTAATAAATGATTCACCAGAGTTCTGTTCCCTTGTGGAAGAAATATTCTTTTACCAAATGTATTGGATACGGTAAAATTATTTCTAGATTTATCTTAGAAAAGTACTTAATGCATGAGAAAGTCTCACAATACAGATGCTTTGGCCTACCAAAGGAATTAAATTAGTGAGACTGCAGATAGACCACATGGAGAAAGATCAGAGAAATGCCAGACCCCATTCAAGCAAGGTCATCAACCAATAATGTTTTCAGAAAGGAATTTGGAGTCCTTCTTGAGCCATGGGGACTCAAATAACACTCCTAGCTGGCCTGAGAAGTTCACATTCATTCTTGCTGGGTTTTGGGTGGAAAAAACACCTGTATCATTTGGCAGTGCTCAGATGATTTGATTACATTTGCGGGTTGTGTATGACAAGGGAAAGGATGAGAACTTTCCTTTAGCAAAAAGCAAAACTAAATAACGTTTCCTCACTGAACAGTGTTTGATCTTTGGCAACCACTCAATAAACCATACAAAAGCTACACAACAGAAAGTCAATATTTTTATCACAAAAAAAAAAAAAAAGGAATTACTTTTGGAAAAAAACACATATGCATTGACTAGAAGTAATAAAGTGCAAAGGCATCACATCAAATTCAAATTAATGCCTTTGCTCCTGAAAAGGTTTTAAGCTATACTGTGTTCTGAACCTATTCCTGTGTATGGATAGTGTATACTTCACCTGACTCTTAGGTGTATGACAGCTGTAGGCACAAGTAAAGTTTGTTTACTGCAAGTAGTTTTTTGTGGCTTTCTTTTAATGCTTTCCTCCCCACACCACACACACACTTTTAGTGATTATTGGGATCTGAGGATTGAGCCTGCCTATATCTTGCTTTTTTTTCTTTTTATTCATACGGATAAGCATAAACAGCCATTTCTGCGGTATGTTGTATTGCTATAATCTAGACATTACCTATGAAACTTTCAATACAAATTAACATAAATGATCTGGGAACAGAATGATTCATTTTTGAGAGATTCCTGACAGAAGCTATTGATTATTTGGCTCCAGTTCAGCCAAGTACTTAAGAACATGCTTTGTCAGGGTCACTTTCACTCTTGTAGTTAATTGGGATTACAGTTTATCTTTCATTAGAGCAGAGTGATTAAGAAAAGAAATCTCCTTAAAGCATTTGAGGAGAGAAACAATTCAAATCTCTTTTGACATAAATACTTCCTCAGGAAATACATTGGACAGGTTAATAAAAAGATCAAGAGAGAAAAATAGCTCTTCTGTGCAATCATCATGTGTGCTTTATGGGAAAAACGACAATTGTTTAGGAACCCAAATAAAACTGTCAGGTGCAAAGTTGCTTCATCAGCTCACTCAGCTTCTAATTTAGAGGGTTATTGTACAATTAGAGTACTGCCTGTCAGGAAAGTGGTCTAGGAAAGTCAAACAAGGAAAATTTGTTTCCCAAAGATTCTGTGAGAATAAGAAGTGAAGGTAGAGTCATCTGGTTTTTAGACTACTATGGCCTAGATCTGACCTTTTCACTAAATAAATCCCTTTCCCTGTGGGGAGAATATAACCTTTCAATGTAGGAGAAAAAATACAAGACAACATTATTGCTCTAAACATGCCAAACCCTTCACTCAGGTCAGGACCACATAAATTTTCACCTTTCAG
This sequence comes from Falco peregrinus, assembly GCF_023634155.1. Lineage (NCBI taxonomy): Eukaryota > Metazoa > Chordata > Aves > Falconiformes > Falconidae > Falco > Falco peregrinus. The sequence continues at coordinate 56,174,097 of NC_073739.1, forward strand.
AAGCAGGAGGTAGCAGATCCAGAGGCCAAAGACAAGGACGTGTCAGCTCTGGTGGGCAAAGATATTTTTTGGTGGGGTTGATTTTTTTTTTATTTTGGTGCACATTACTTTTTCAGACTCAATGGCAGAACTTGATGGCACCCATTTTTATGTACTAGTTAGTGCAGTCTCATTGACTATAAGAAGCTTCCCTTCAAGTCCTTCCTTGTGTCAGTTTGTAATTTTGGAGTGGAGCAAGTTTGAAGTATTTTCCTAGCTGGTTGGCACTGTTGAAGGCACTGCTGGAAGCGGACTATTACATATGCAGGGAACTTAACATGTCCAGCTTTAGGGAGGAAGGAAATGTTGGTTCAAGCTGCCTGAGTGGCAGAGAATTTAGCATTTTGTGGAACTGGTGCTATAGCTATCCTGCTATAGATCCAGTCCTGTAGTCTTTGTTCTCAACACAGAGAATGTCTCCAGACTGGTCTCAAGGAAGTGTCTCCGTATCGTGTTTTTGTATGATAATTTTCTTCTTTTATCTCTCAGAGACCACTGTTTGTATGCCTTCCTCCAAACAGTACCAGTCATCAATCCCAGTAGACCCACTGGCATCAATATCCTACCTGAGACTTAATCTGTTGATTTTGTCTTTGAAGTTTGTGACTGAAGATAGCTTAATCCATTTCATTTGATGGGAAGGGAACAGCAGGAGATTCTTCGTTTCAAAGACAGTTTAAAAACTCGGTGCCACATGAGTGGAAATGAGTGGTGGGAGAGCCTGCAACATATGTAAAACATAGAAGATGTCTAACCTTCTTTTCCCACCTCTATCTCCCTGTTCTTCATCATTTGGGGACTAACCATCTAACTAGGCCATTTTATATATTTATAAAAAAATACATGCATTATATATGTATGTATATATAAAGGCAACCCCTATTTGGCAGTAGGAACAAGAGAGATGCACATTAACACTGGGGATCCAAAGTGCTTTGGGAAATGGGCTGCTTGCCCAGGAAGGACAGGTGAGTGTAGCACGGATTCAAAAGAATGCACGGGAGAAAAGAGAGGGACATAAGGGTGAGGAAACAAGAGACTAGAAAGAGGGACTCTAGGCTGAAAGCAGACTTCACACTTAATTAATAGGATCTGCTTTAGGGGGAAGAGAAAGACACACTGCCCCTCCCCTTGGCAACTGCAACATCAGAAGCTCCAGTACCCAGAAAAGACATAAAAGAGCAAAATCTAATGTTTTAACATTTACCATTACAAAAAATTTTTAAACGGCTTTCTGAAAATAACAGCGTATGCAAGGCAAGAGGAACATCAGACAGTATCTGTCCAGAGCGCAGATCTTTGTCTGGAGTTTCTATGTGGTACCATAGTGCAGCCAGGAACTATTTTATAATAACAGCTAAGGAGGCTTTGTAACGGCAGGTATTTGATAACTTGGGAGAAGCAGCTCTGAAGCTCCCAGAGCCTAACACAGCAAATAGTTCTTTTTCCAGGCCTCCCAGCCAGATTCAGAACACAGTGTGTCCATCTCAAATTGAGACTTTAGTTTATAGTTTTGTTGGATACTTTCTCAGAGTTCACTTGGAACAGCTATTCTGATATTTTTTTATGCCTCTTTTTTGGTAATAATGTCTAATAAGCATGCAAGGAAGATGGGAGGGAGGCAAGTAAAATACTGTCTATTGAGTACAAATTACTAGTAAAAATCCAAAGACTACATTTTTGATCTGGGATACTGCCTTACAAAGCAAATCCCAAAATGCTATGCATCAGACACCGTGTCAGACACATCCCATCATTATTGCGAGAGCCATTGTTAGCAAGTTGAAATCACATATCACTTTTCAGTTTAAAAGGGGTGAGTATCAGATGATCAGCCAGAAACAAAACTTGTCAGTTTTGCCCAGAAAGCCATTATTCTCCACTCAGTAAATAAAACTAGGTGATTAGCTTTCAGAGGGATGGGCTCCCACGGTAAAAAAAAAAATAATCAAATACTATCTAGTTCCTTCAATGCCATAAAATCACTGTAAGGACTGAAAAGAGGTGTCTGTTGTAACACTTCTTTCTGTCACAAGATAATAACACATTTTCTAACTTCAAGGACTAGGAATGTGAAGGAACTTTAGCTGTTTCTTTCCCAGGTATGTGCCCCATCTTAGTGCAGCTGCATTTGCAGAAATGTCAGTTTTACTGCTTTTGTGACATCTTGTTGCTTTTATCAACCAAGATGTTCATGGCTCTGTAGACCACTTGTGTTCAACAACAGTTACTATAGCCAGATGGTGGAAAGTTTATGAGTAGCATTTTGATCAGACTATCACTTCTGTTTTTCAGGACAGAACCTGAGCAGATGGTACCTCTTACATTATCCCAGACATCCCCTCCTTTGAAAGAGTCTTTTTTAACATTACCTAGAAGGACAATTTCATAATTACCTGTGTGTAAATCGATTTACTCTGAAAAGGCACGTACATGTGTAGGTATTGCATCATGCACAGCATATCAGAGATGCAGATAGTGTCAAGGATACTGTAGTACACACATTTCTTCCAGTAGTTCAGAAACAATAACTTACGAAACTGCCTCTGATTCTGCTGCCTAATAAAGACATGCCAGGCCAGCATTTTGTCAGCTCAGTCGGATCATTTGTTTCAGGCCTGTAAAAGTTCATACCTCCATCACTTAGGAGTAGTGCAGCACAGCTGATGTGTACAGGAAGGAGAAGGCTTAGAGTGAAATGGTGGCTAGGGAGGAGCAAGAGTGGAGGTGCAGGAAGCTGCGTAACCTCAGGCTGTAGAAATGCCTTCATCTTTCTTGGCATGCATTTGCATTTGTAAATTACAGTTGCAGATGCCTTAGCTGTCTTTTAATCACACTCAAGAACAGTGACCTTTCCAGTAGCTGTGACCTGACTGTAGGTACTGATTTAGCTCTGCCATACCTTCATATGGTATACATAGCAGAGAGGTGTATCTTTTGGCTTAAAAGCAAGGGTACAAAACAATAACATCAGAAATATGTAACTGCTAGTAATGAACAGAAATTCATTGATAAAGCAGGGGCAATGCTGCTATTATTGTTCAGCACCTACAGAAAACAAAATAATAAGAATCTGATAAGAGAAACCTGCAAGTTCTGTCTGATGACTGCAGACCTGAGGGTGAGCAAGAAGCTACTGCTCTTGTCTCTGATACAGCAAATATCTTTACAAGTGCAATAGACATCTCCATGTTTATGCCATACTGTCAAATATCTAGATCTCTGCAATTAAGACAACAATTTTATATATAATCCAAAAAAACTGCTTTGATGGTGAGATGGTGTAAGAGGGACAGGGAAATGTTCTGTGGTCCTTGTCATTCCTGATAACAAGCTAAATGGTCTGTTGATGCCTTCCTACTCAAAAAGATACAACTCCATGGAGTGTTATTATGGTCATTTTGTGGCTCAGGGGACAGGGCATAAACCCAAAACAACCTCTGTGAGGTCTTCCAGAAAGTTTAAGATATAGCAAGAATTTAAACATAATAGATTCAGAGCTAAGAGATCAACACCAGAATCCATCTTCTGGTGAGCTGTTCAGTGATAGATGCCTCTGGTCCTTCACCCTTTGATGAAAACTTCAGTCCAAAGACTGCTGGGATGGGATTCCTGTGACTGCAAATGAGGTCAGCTTTAGTCATGAATGGGAATGCAGCCTATATCCTCATAACAGACTAGCAAGTGCCGTTGTGTTTATAGCCACTGAAACAGTTTCCTAAGATCACTTCTGAATTACATGTTTTACTCTGTTTGTTTATTTGATGTCTGGAACAAGAGCTTTGATAAAAGTATTTGTTTTATTTAGCACCTGCACTGAAACATTTGTAATGCTGCACTGAAGTGTTCCATATGTTTCCCTTATCTCAAACTAGTTAAGCAAGAGCATTCACACATTTCCTTAATCCCAGGCATCATAAATCCTTTACAAGATTCCTGTTTCATTGTTCTTCTCTCAGGGGCTTAGCAAAACACTCGGCGTGCACAATTCTTCTCTCCCAGAGCCCACATGGCTTACAATAAACCTCATAATTGTCTTGTTCTGGAGGGTTTAATAGTGCTGCAGATGAGAAAGTTGGGGAGAAGCAGTAGAGAAGAGTTGAAGTACTCTTCCAAATGGGAGCAAGGACCCTGGTACGAGTCTTTTGCCCAAGAGCCCATGTTGCAGTATTATTATGTACAGAACTAGCTTTCTACATTTTTGAATACTGGAACTCAGCTACAGTAACAGGAAATATTGTCACAGCAAGTGTTTTAATTAGTTTCAGAACAACAGTTAACAATAATTAAACAGTGTTTCTTTAAAAAACAAAAACTCTTGTAGAAGTTCATTATTTCTTAAGTAGCAGGTCTTCAGATACGTCAGTGTTTAACGTGTCTGCAACACTCCTTCAGCTGCATTGTAACAGTGAAATATGCCAACAGAAAAATGCAGCAGTGAAAGTAGCTAGCTAGCAAGGCTTCTCTTCCGTATCTTGCATCTATGTGTAAGCAAATGTGTTTGACAGGAACTCCGCCAGCAAGAGGATTATCCCAGTGTCCTCTCAATTGCTGACTCAGGAAGCAGCATTCAGAGTGTTCCCCTCCACCATGCATGCCTGGGATAGTATTTAGGTACCATTGATATTCATGTAACTTTCTAAGCCAGAGACACATAACCAGGTCCAGGAAAAATGTCTTAGATTTTCCTTTTCATAATGATTTGCTCATTAGTGACACTTGCACATCGCTAGAAGGCACAGGGTATTCATCAAAATTTCCCAAAGGTTACTATTACTTTTCTCTCTTTTGATCTGGCAAAACCTTTAAACCAAAAACCTGTTGATAAAGCCTGAGCCTTGATGGAGTCAGTGAGACTTGTTCTAGCAATGTCATTATGGCCAGGCACTTGATTTAGTGGTCTAGACAGTCACTCAGTCATGCTCAGGCTGGCCATATTAATCATTTTATGGATCAAACAATTTTATCTTTGTAAACCGTGTTAGCACAAGAATCCGTACCACTTAGGTGAAGATACTCTACTTTCCAAGAAGGCTTTTGTGAAGGTGTTGTAAAAATGAGAAAGCCCAGCCCCCTTTAAGACCTCAAAACACTTTTCAGTTCTACCATTGCCTCTGCCCTGTGACCTTTTGCTTCTTTACTCTGCTTGCTGGTCACATGGTGTTCCACACCGGTGTCCAGCTGAGCGCTTGGAAGCCCAGCTTGCTTAATGTTTAGAGTGTTGCACTCTCTTTTGATGAGGTATTTCCTGCATGCCATCTCAGAACAGCCTTGCTCTTTGCTTAATGCAGCCAATGCAATTGAATCATACGGCTGGAAAGGAAAAGGAATAGAAAAACAAGAAAAAGACTACAGGGAAAGGGAAAGGGAAAGGGAAAGGGAAGGGGAAAGGGAAAGGGAAAGGCAAGGGGCAAGGCAAGGCAAGGCAAGGCAGGGAAGGGCAGGGCAGGGCAGGGCAGGGCAGGGCAGGGCAGGGAAGGGAAGGGCAGGGCAGGGAAGGGAAGGGAAGGGAAGGGAAGGGAAGGGAAGGGCAGGGAAGGGAAGGGAAGGGAAGGGAAGGGAAGGGAAGGGAAGGGAAGGGAAGGGAAGGGCAGGGAAGGGAAGGGAAGGGAAGGGAAGGGAAGGGAAGGGAAGGGAAGGGAAGGGAAGGGAAGGGAAGGGAAGGGAAGGGAAGGGAAGGGAAGGGAAGGGAAGGGAAGGGAAGGGAAGGGAAGGGAAGGGAAGGGAAGGGAAGGGAAGGGAAGGGAAGGGAAGGGAAGGGAAGGGAAGGGCGGGGCGGGGCAGGGAAGGGAAGGGAAGGGAAGGGAAGGGAAGGGAAGGGAAGGGAAGGGAAGGGAAGGGAAGGGAAGGGAAGGGCAGGGAAGGGAAGGGAAGGGAAGGGAAGGGAAGGGAAGGGCAGGGAAGGGAAGGGAAGGGAAGGGAAGGGAAGGGAAGGGAAGGGAAGGGAAGGGAAGGGAAGGGAAGGGAAGGGAAGGGAAGGGAAGGGAAGGGAAGGGAAGGGAAGGGAAGGGAAGGGAAGGGAAGGGAAGGGCAGGGCAGGGCAGGGAAGGGAAGGGAAGGGAAGGGAAGGGAAGGGAAGGGAAGGGAAGGGAAGGGAAGGGAAGGGAAGGGAAGGGAAGGGAAGGGAAGGGAAGGGAAGGGAAGGGAAGGGAAGGGAAGGGAAGGGAAGGGAAGGGAAGGGAAGGGAAGGGAAGGGAAGGGAAGGGAAGGGAAGGGAAGGGCAGGGAAGGCAAGGCAAGGCAAGGGAAAAGGAAAAAAATTCTGGTTCATAGAAAATGAAGAAATATTCAGTGCTTTTTGTCTAAACCCAAGAGTAGAAAAAGAGATAGACTTTTCTGTCATGCAATTTAGGTATTTTACTGACTGAAGTTACCCGTGTACCCAGAACCTGCGAAAAACTATTACTGATAAGCTTACTTTTCCTGTGGTTTAGTGTGAGAAAGATATTCTGTTTCAATTTCTTTCCAGTTCAGTGTTCTTCCACAAAATTGGTTCAGCCTGCTCTGAACACTTAAAAATGTTCTTGTTAAACCACCAGGCAACTTTTAAATATAAAGTAATTTAACTAGGAGTTTGAAAAGAAAAATTTACTTTCCTTTTTCCAAGCAAACTGGTAGGGGTAGCTTTAATTGTAAAATACTATAACTCTAAAACAAACCAAGGAGCTCCAGATAGCCACTGAAGCTAAAAAAATAAACAAATATAGTAATTATCCAAATTGCAATGAGGAAAGCCATTATCTAATTTTCTAGTGAGTTTATTGAAAGACACCAAGTCCCTAAGAGTCTTAAAGTGAGCCTTTGGGTATTGACTAGGGGAGACACCTATGGAACAGACAGGAGTGCAGACTTGTAGTGATACTCAAGCAACAGTTATTCTAGTCTTTCATAATGAGATGGAGAAAAACACCTGGTCTGTGCATAACAGATTCCATAGAAACAATATAGCACAATATACCACAGAAAAAGGTTTTCACACAGTAATTATTTTTGTCCAAATTCCCACTTAAACCGTTCCAGCATATAGCTGTCCGCACTATGCAAAGTTTTATACAATTTCTCCCCATGCCTCCTGATTCTTTTGGCTATGGCTGCCTGTTCGTTGTACCCATAGCTGATGCAGGAGGACTCTGAGAAAAAGTGAAGTATTTTCAAGTCTCCCTTTTCCATCTGAGTTTTCTCCTGTATTTCTGAGCAGAGAAAATGCAACAGACGAAATCCTGTAATTAAGGCTTAAGTTAACCTGCTTGTTACTTTGTTCTTTCTCTATGAGTGAGTTTATCTATTAACAGTTGACTTCTCTCATCCCTGTGCTGACATATCTGGGAAAGCATTTACTTATTCAGATGTAAAAAGCACAGGGCTAGTCTCCGGTCTTTCTTTTTAGTTTGACATTGACAGTGGAGAGCTGACAGATAACCCAGAACAGTTAATTTGCTCAAAGTAGCAGTTCGGTTAATGGCATAGGGGTGGAGGGTGGGACACACCTTCCATTTTCCCCCCTTTGTTGTTATACTGTTAAAAATAACCAGCAGTTGCAATGCAGGCCGGTAGATTAAATGGTATTTGTCATAATAAACACAGATGTGGAAGGGCCTTTTTGCCTTATGCTGTGCCTGCAGGAACTTGCTTAGGATTTGCAAGTGTTGGAGGTTTTCTGCCTTCCTTTAAACTTCAAAACTGAGGCAAATACCCATGTGTCACTTGGCCTGTTTAACTATTTCAGAGCTTTGATGTAAGCTCAGGGTATGGAAGAGAGATTTCTGCTGCGCAGGGGCTTAAGCAAGACCTAGTTTTAAGGAGGCTGGGAAGTATGTGTGCCAGTAGATCACAGGCAACCTGTAAGGAAGAAACCTTTTGGTCCAGGAGCTTGCTGTTCAGTTTTGGCACTTTTTAAAGCATATTCTCAGCATTCAAAGTGTGCCAGCAACAGTGATGTTTAAAGCAGCCTGCCCTCACTGATCATTATAGAAAGTATGTATTTCCTAATTATCATTAGCTTCCGTAAGGCTTTCTTCTAATACCCGTCCAGTTGAGGTTAGGTGGTTTTACCTCACTGATGCTTATAAAGTATGGGGAGTATCTGAGTGTTTAAGAATCACTTGTGCTCCACTTTAGCTACCATCCTCTGCTTCTCCCTCTGTCATGTTTCCAGCGATTTCTGTGAGAATCTTATTTTCCTGAACTGCAACTGTTTTCATGGGTTCTGCATGGACATTCTAATCCCAAAAACAACTTCACAGATGTTGCCGTTTTCTCATAAGTATAGAAAAACATACAGGGAAAAGGAAAACAAGATAATGATAACTGTGATGCACCAAAGAGTTTTCCCTTCTGGTCTGTAGGAGCAGTCTCAATCTTCTCAGAATTTTGTTGCCATGGTTACTATAGCAGTATGTGCTATTTTGCTTATAAAGTCACCCACCCTGTGAAAACAAGCTGCCTTCTTGATTTCTTGGAACGATGAACTTCACAGGCTGGTAGCGTTACCCCGCGCCTGAGCCCTGAGCCCGGTGCGCGGGAGCGGCCCCAGCCGCGGGCCGGGACAGCCGCTCACGGCACGGCTGCGCAGGGGGGGTGAGGCGGTGGGTCCGCACAGCCCCGCACCTCCCAGCGCGTGCCGGGACACCCCGCACAGCTGTGCTCGGGCAGGTTCGGGCACCGGTGAGTCTCACTGGCTCTCACGAGCATCGTCCCCCTCGAAAGGCACAGTGTGCTTTCTTTTCACAGGCGACTGCTGTGAGGAGGGGGCTTCGTTAGCAGGGGGCTCTCTTTGCTCGGGGGTGGACCTTTTAGCATGCTCTCTGGGGTACTCCACACGCGGTTCAAGTAATTTTCTCTTTGGTCTCATGAACCATGTAGCTCTCCTTGACCTTACACTGTTATTTCTTAGCTTCATCTATTTCTGGTGTCTATTCCTTCTCCCGAGGCCATGTCTCTTAACTATTTGTAAGTATTAACTAACATCCTCTGTTTTTCAAATTCTTTCTTGTTTTTCATTATAGATATTTACATATTTCTTTTTATTAAGTGAATAAATCTTGTATCAGTAGTCTGCTTTGTACAGTAATGTTTCTGCCTTCTATGTGTCTTCACCTTGTTCCCATTAAATTCACAGGATGCCATCTTCTGGAACAGGGCAAGAAGAAAGTAATACCTTTGTTTCTGCAGAACTGGAGTTCTCTTAATGGACTATTTTTTAAAGGCTTGCTCCCTTGCAGCTTCAGTATTAAAACATGGTATGCATTCCTTCTGTTTCCCTTCCTTCTTCGTTGCTGTTATGTGGAGATTATCATTCAGTGATAATATCTTAGAAAGCTATTAAACCGACAGTTCAAAAAAAATAAATCTGAACATATTCTAAAGTCAGCCTCAAGTAGTTGGAGGTATTTTTTGTTAAGTGTAAAGCAGTTTTCTTTCATAACTTTCTAAATGGTATGAAATAATACTGTCTTTACACAAGATCTATGGGTATCAAATCAAACTAATATATGTCAGGCTCCAAACAAAAAAAGAGAAGCTGGTTTCCATACAGACTGTTCTGTAAAACAGATTGCAATGGGACAATACGGATGTTAAAAATTTAAACAAGCTCTAAAAACAACTGGACAGGCAAGCAGATGAGAAATCCATCAAGGTATATAAAATACAAAGGTACCACCTCTGACTCAAAAATTACCTGAACAATTCATTGGAGGCTGATTAATTATTTTGTGGGAATATCACTACAAGCTTGTTCTTGTAACTCATTCCTTTCCCAGAATCTGTGTTTTGTCACTATCAGATGCTGTGATAGGTGGATATTTTTGTTTGGTCAGAGATTGCTATTCTCATGTTTCTGTCCAGCTGCAAACACACAGCAGTTAGGACAACTATGAGTCTTCATGCAATGGGTGTCAACAGAGAACTGACATAGTTTGTCATTGCCTCTGGTTGGATCTTTTGTCCTAATCTTATAGCCTGCAATTTGTTTCTAAGTTAAGAATAAAATAACTTCAGGTTCATGGATTTGGAGGCCTCTAAAATGTCTGCTATTGAACTGATGCCCTAAGCCCATAAATCACCAAGTTTCAAGCTTTATCCCCAAAAGGAACACAGGGGACTACTGTAGTCCCTCATGATAATCCGTAGGATGACTAGATCTTTCCACACTAAAACTAGGCTGTCACCACAGAGCCACTGCTCCTTAGTTCATCTGCAATGTGATGCCTGCATGCAGATGGACATTTCTGACCTCTCATGGACCGTAGGCTGGTCTAGTTCCATTTCACACATTTTCAATCATTTCCAGGAAGCTCACAGCAACACTCCCAGCTCCCGTTACAAGAGAAAGGGTTTAGATACAGAAATCAGATCCTACCTTTCATTTTCTTCATTAGATTGGTGGGGTTCTTTCTGACACAAATCTCAGCCTTTCAGAGCAGGACATCATTGCTCTGCAGAGGAATTACACTTCAGGAAATTTCTCATCAGATTTGACAACAGGTATGTTTGGTTTTAGCCTTTAAATATGGAAGATCATAATTCTCCTCACTAACAGTGAGGGTTGCTTTTGTTACATGGACACCTAAAGTACAGTTGATGTCTTTATTTTAAGCAAATATGTAGAAAAACCCAAAAAGTTTCCTGTCATCTGAGAGTACAGAAAGTCTTTGCAGTACTAGGACAATAGACCTTTGAGACTCTGTTCTGATCTGTCACCTTCTTTAGGTTTATCAGTACACCAGAGACTATGCTGGGCTAGCAGAAATTGTGTCTGGATCTCCTGAGGTCATGAACCAAGTGGATGATCAAGGTAAAAAATATGGCTTGTTTTTCAGTTTTTGCTAGTGTACTCTGTTTAAGATGATATCATATGCTGGTGTGCCTCTTATGGGCAGCTAAAGTATTGGCTGTAAACCAGCTAAGAAATCTGCCTACATCAATCAGCCTGCTGTAAAATTCTTGCCAGGTGAGCCACATCCAGCTGAGCAGTGCCTGCCATGGATGCAGCAATCCAAGTCAGGGTTCTGCAGAAAGCCCCCACAGCAGCGATGGGGTCAGCATCCCACATCCTCATGCGTGCACCCAGGGAGACTGCTTCACTCACAGCATTTACCTCCAGTCTCCTGGGTGGCTGACTCTCCAGCTGTGTCCAGGGCAGATTTTTTTTCTACTTTGCTCCTTCTGTTGTATCTTGAAGGTAGGTGGGTGGTGTTTAAGGAAGCCCATGACTGTCTTTGCATAAAAGACCTCTTGCTGGCAGCATTAGCACTTTTCAAGGTAACTGCTACCATATCCTTTATGATATGCAACACAAACCTTGACAGTGAAATGGAGTTGGAAACATACTAGCACCTCATCACAGAAGTCTAAAATGTGAAGTTCTTTCATGAGTAGAATTGCAATATTAAATGTTTAACACTTAAAAGAAGACAAGGAATCACAGAGTCTACACTAATGTGATCAGCACTTCTTTATTAGCAAGTGGTCTTGAAAGTGTGTAGGATTTCTTCCAATTGTTTTGTTCTAAGTTCACATCCTAATGTTTGTTAACAATGGGTCTAACATACTTTTTCTTTTTTTTCCCTAAAGATTTTGCCCTCTCTATCTTGCTACAGATTTTACCTTTGGTGGGGTGGAAGTGGTTTATGTACATTGCTTAGTACATAGAAAAAAATTAGGGTTTTTTTCTATGTTTATTGTTTACTTGAATAAATGGCTTTTTCCTTGCTTGGAGTTAGCTTTGAGAACTTAAAAAAAGTCTAGAACTGAAAGTTGCCCAGTGATAATGAAGGTACTGCATTTTATGGAGGTCTTTTTTCTACAAGCTGGCTTTATAGGAGGCAGAAATTAACATGAAGAAAAGGTGTAGAGAACTCCTAGAGCTGCTTTGCAAAGGTGTTATTTACTTCTTTTTAAGCCAGAAAAATTGTAATAGTCTCACACCCAACGATTATTCAGTTCCTCTTTCAAACAGGCATTTTCCAAGCTGTTTCCTTGATCTTTGCACTTTACCACTGTAACGATGCCATAGGTTACGCGTTCGCAGCCTATGAAACATAAAGTGCTCCCTCACTCTCATTCAGAAGAAAATAGTTATCAGACACTGATAACTTACAGATCTTTTTGTTATAAGTACTATTCATCAGTAATTGCAATAATGTATGTACCTACTTAATGTCTAAAGAACTATCCAGGGAACCCAGTATTCTTTTTTTTTTTTTCCAGAGCTTTGCATTAACTGTGTGTCTGTGTTGCTGTTGCTGCAGAACTCGAATTGGTGAACCAGGATTATTGTACAAATACTGTGTCTGGAAACGATTCTAACTTTCCAGTGTCTATAAAAGATTTTCTTCTTTGAACCAGGTTGTTACATGGCTCTATGTTAAGCCTGATCTGTTATACTAAATCCTTTGCACCTACAATTACTGGAACTCCTCTTGGACAAAGAAAGTCCATTGCTTCATCTCAATGATCAAAGTACTATTTTATAATACTCCAGCAACTACCAGTGCATGTGAGACATTGAGGCAGAGAAGATACATTACAGAGTACAGAGGCTTCCTGGATTTTTTAAAATTAATCACAGTATTTCTGCTCTCACTTCCTACGCCCAGTCTAAGGGCTATTACTGTTTTTTGACTCAGCCTCCTCTCTTCAACTGGCTTTTCAAAGTATAATCACTGCAGCACAATGCAAAAGCCCAGACCGACAATGTGCAGAGCGAGCTCAGGTCTAGGATAACCTTATCACATGTGCTCTGTGCCTTTCCTGTAATGTGTAGCCATTTACAGGTTTATTTTTGAATATTCAAATCCAGGCAAAGCACCAATCTAGTCATGCAGGGAAGAGCAGTGTGAAAAGCTGTCTTTCTCAAACCCACACACACCTTGCCAATCCACCCATTTTCCCATTTGTAAGGACACAAAGACTGCCAGGCACATCCAGCACACGCTGGACATGGCAGTGCCAGCCAGCCATGAACCCAGCCTGCATGCCAGAGAGGCCATTGCAGCTACCACGGACCAGCTGAAGAGAAGTCAGCCTGTGCCTTATGGTCCCTCTTATCTTTCCAAAAACTCCAAAGAAGGATTCATGCTGCTGTATCCTGGTGTGGGTGTGTGTATGGGGGGGTGTGTGTGTGGGGGGGGGTGTGATCATTAACTTCTGGATGATAACAATCAGCTTCTGGACTTCATACCTTCAAATGAGAAAGAATGAAAAGCTGAAATGGCAGCTCAGATATTTCCACCAAACACCCTCTGTTGCACTCATTCTTTTTTAATCATCTTCAGTTCTTTTGAAAGCAGTCCCGAGTGTTACCCTCTGGGCAGTGTGCTCATCCTGACTGACCCTGGGGGAGTCACAGCACTTCAGCAAACCATAGAAACTCTCTTCAAGAAGTCCCTCTGCCTCAAAGCGATAGCCTCGCTGCTTCTATCCTTTGGAAGTAATCTCCTAGGTACGTTACCAGCAGTTCAGATGTTGCCTAACCGGGTGGTGTGCTTGAAGCAGCATTTAGAGTATGTTCCTGTATCACCATTTCTCTTCTTCCTAGCTGGTGTATCTTGTCATCTCTCATACAAAAAGCCAGCTGTGCACTCTGGTTTCTAGTGATCGCTTCTGTCTTTATGCTGGAAATAGACATTGCCATAGTTAAGTGCTTTTTACCAGCATCTCATCATGAACCAGTCACCCACAAAATAGGGAAGGGTCTACCCTGTTCTTGCTGGCAGGATAATGTTATTAATTATCTTTACTGGCATATTATACATAATTAGTTAGAAATTAGGTATGCTAAGAAGTAGTTATTAAAATGTTACAGAGGCTTTCTTTGCCTCCAGAACCTAACTGCAGTGAAATGTCCAGAGTCAACGTGGTCATTTTAGTCTTGTGGAAAAGCCCAGTTTAATTTCCCATAACACCTACCTTTGTCCACATCCCCTTGGAAGCAAGCAGTAGTGTGTGATAAGAAGTATTCCTGACATCCATTCCCTCAGTTGTGCTGTTTGGTTTTCATTCTCCCATTCCTATAAGCAAAAAAATACCTTTTTTATGTTCCAAAGTTCAAAGACAAATACAGTGATAATTCCATTACTGACAAATGGTAGTTTTCTGTCTAAAATAGTGACTGCAGACTAGTTGTCAATGTTCACTAAGAAGAAAATTAACTCTACTCCAACCAAAACCAGGTCAACTAGTTAGTTTTAGAGCCTTGAGGTTAAGTGTATGCATCACTACTAATAGTCCAACTGTAGATAAAGAAAGATCTGGCTGCTAATAAAGCATGTTTGTGGTTATTTGCCTCTCTGTTTTTCTTGATGAAAGTTCCAGTCCTGTCCTTTTGAATCAAGCAATATTCACCATTCCTCATTCACATTTATCTCAGCTCTTAGTGGATTGACATTCCAGGAACAATTAGTGTAACACAGTGAGATACAAATGCCTTGTTTTTACAGCTGAGCAGTGAATTCCCATAGATTGAAATCAGTAATGCCTGAGTTGATGGTGCCCCTGTTGCTAACTTCAAGAATGATATGGAATGAGTGTGGGTGCTAGCAAATGCTTGTTCTTGCGCTTTTGCTGATTTTTCTGTCAGTACACCTCCACAGTAGGTGGGAGAGACCATGTTTAACATACAGTTTGAACCTCAAACCTGTGAATTTTTGTACAAAGCCCTATGATCTCACCTCAAAGCTATGACGCACTGAAGGCTTTCTTCATGTACAGTTCTGCTGGCAGTGCTGGCAAGGTAGAAAAGGACAATAAAAACAGGGATTGTGCTACCTACTGATGTTCCTTGTGGAAAGCTACTAGAGGTAAAGAAGACAAGACCTCTGATCCTGGAAATACTCAGGTTTTACTGAGTTAGCTTTCCTCTTCTTTTCTCTTACATTATGGAAGTGTTTTGAAAAGAAGACAGTGCTGGTGTGGTCCAAACTGGTGGTAGTATTCATGTTAGAGGGAAAGGCCATGCTAGTAGAGCAGGTCATTGCCAGCGTAACTCTTCCAGCAGCAGCCAGAGCTCCTGGAAGGGCACTGTGAGAGGAGTCCTGGTGCTGAGCACGTCTGAAAGGATGTTATTCCCTCCAGGAGGGAGGTGAGGATGGCATGAGGCCTTTGGTCTCTCCTGTTGATGAGCAGGCAAAGGGGAATGCACTGTCGCCTGGGATGAGAGCAAAGGAGTCCAGGACATGTACTTTCCTGGCTGCTTTGGTGGCCAGATTTGCTCAGATGGGATGTTTGTGTTGCACGTCTAACAGATTTTTGCATGGCTCTGGGAGTAGCTTTCAATAATTGCTATCAGACTTGTTGAGCTGTGATCAAAATCTTCTGGAAGCTTGGATGTTGATCGCACACTGTGACATGGTTCTGCTTCTCCAGGTCTCACCTTTCCCTGCCTTGTCGTGAGACAGAAGAACCCTTTCAGACCCTATTACCCCTGGATGTAACTAAATCCTGCATCCTCCTCCCACATCAGGAGGGAGAGTAATTCACTCGTGGGCAGGTGTTCAGGTGGTTGTTAGAGACCAAAGTCAAAATGTAGGGGCCTTGCACGTATTTGACACCAGCAGTGGCAGAGCAGATGGGGCTGCAGTATGGATTAACTGACAGAGCAGTTCGGTCTCCAGCCCCTATGAGTCAGCAGCCTTGCTGCTGTGATCAGGAGGGGTGGGTGGGTGTGAATACAGACCACCAGGAGCAGGGCTGAGATCAGACATTTCACATGAGCCTTTAAGTGACTTCCACGTGGTCACATGGAGCCAGGCTACATGTCTGGTGGGACCTTTGCACTAAGCCTGGCACCCCCAAGTCTTTCTGCCACTATTACGGACAGTAATGCATCCTTCTGCATCGCCTGATGTGGGAACCCTCTAAGTCCTGCTGACGCACGTGGCTAGCTCCTGTGACAGATCTACAGATAGCGCGTCGCTGCAAGTGAGCAGGTGCTGCCTAAAGCCAAGGACACATAAAAGGAAGGAAAGTTTATCCTGCCAGAAGCCCTCTCATTAATCATCTTCAAATGCCGTACCAATCAGATGTATTTCTCCCCATTAACAAGCTTATACAAGAAGGCTTGTTTGGCTATAGCTGGCCATGAGTGTAAGCCACTAGGAACCCACTGCAGTGTTTGATTTTTTAAGTTTTCTCCTTTCCAAGGGTGTTGAAAGGTCCCATTTGCAAGTAACACTGGCTGCATTGTTCACCCTCCAGAAAGCCTGTGTCTGTCAGCCTCTGGAGAGCTTGTTTTGTTCCTCACCTCGCGGCCCTGCCCTCTGTGGTCACCTGTGACAGAGGATGGTAAACAGCAGCCTAAGCTAGTCTACCTTCCTTTCTTACCTCCACAAAGTAACTTGTCACAGCCATGAGAAAGGTTTCTATTTAAAAACAAAGAGCTGTGACTGCAGAACTGTGACTAATATTGGAATTTAGCAAGAAGTCAGCTCTTGTTTCAAGAGGTTGTGTTGCAAGTTTGGGAACATTTGCTACTAAAGCTCTTGATGAATGACTCCA